>NC_086233.1:35362702-35447702 GCF_036321145.2 Pelmatolapia mariae
CAATGACTCGTAAAACACTGGGATCTATACATAATGCTGTCCGGCTGCACTGTTAGGTTACATTACTGTGTGTTTATTCTGTTCAACAGAGAGACCCACATATATACTGTGTACCAGTCGTTCCTCTAAATAAAAGTAGCTAAGAAATGTTTATTGATTTTTGGAGGAGCCCCAGTGCGCTTGGTACCTGAGCCACACCTGATTAAAGGTGGGCTAAAGGCAGCAGTGAACATACAGTAAATATTTGGCACTGGTCTCAACAAGGAGATGCATTTTGGTTTATTTATGCAAAAAAGCAAATCAGCAGTTGTTGTTTTTAAGACGCCAACACTGATGAAAATATTTATTTTCCTATAATGAGTTCTTGGACTTTTTTTAATCTGATGCAAGCTCACACAGGGATGCATGGGCGTCATTAATAACATGTTTTTTTGAGGTTACACAGAGCTCTTTTGGCAGTAATTTGCTAACTAAATATCTGAAGAAAATCAAATTCCCATCAGTTTTTCTTTGTCTTCAGTTCTAATTTGGATACTTTAGCACGTTAGCGCACTAACCTTGGTAAAACAGTGTGCAACATTCCTGCTAAACATCAGTGTATTAGTATTACCACCATGATCCAGTTGTAAACTCTAGTTTCCTTCTTAGAGACAGTGAAAACTGTGCAACACGAACAAAAAGGGAGACAACCATAAAAATGGCCTCAGGAGAACTGCCACTGAGTTTTACTCTTATTAGATCCTGAAATGTAATACTCTGTGTGTAGAGAGTGGAAATGAGCAACATTACATTACATGGAAGTATGCGATGTCTGTTCTGGCTTTCATGTGGAGACTTTCTGTGTCCTCCTGTGACTCACTGCCTCCCCTTTCTCATATTTCCTCAGTTTCCAGGCTTGCATTAACCACAGTGCAGAAACTGCTCTTTATGGATCGGCCCAAGCTTTACCAGAGCCATCAATTACAGGATGGTCAGACGCAGCCAATGTTTGGTCATAACTCCTCGAATCGGCCACGCAGGCAGCAAACTCCTCCTTCAGCATTTAGCCAGCTAATAATGATTTAATGGACAGGCTGTGACAAAGATAAACAGCAACCTCATTCTTGACAGGGGAAGCTACTAATTACATCACAGGCAGAGTGGAGGCAGAGTGGAGGCAGAGAGGCAGCGTGTCTCTACATGGACAAATAACAGAGTACAGATGTCTACCATACAGAGGGACGAACCCCCGGGCTGCAGTTCAGTCCCCGGAAACGAGATGACGGTAAAGTGAAAGAAATTCCCAGGGAAGCACGTTGGAACCAACTTTGATCATTATGAGTAGGGGGAGGGAGAAAAAAAGGACCGTCTGATCATCAACAAACTCATCATAATAAGCTCTGATTTCGTTTATGATCATCAAATGCAGCTCATCACAGAACTCCTATTGTGCACTTGACAATAAACCCAATGTCGCTGCAAAGAGCCACAGAGAAAACATGCCAAGTTTCATTATTTCCAACCTCCTCTTCACATTTGTTGTTATGGAGCATTTCACATTTAAAGCTGGGACAAATGCTTTGGTGTTAAATGTAGATATGCAGTATGATTTGCACTTGAAATTTAATGATTATACCTCCGCTATGATTACTGTATTATGCAGTTGACGTCTTTTTATATGTAATCCGTTCCATTTCTTGATGCTGTGGGGAAAATAATTTAGATTTGCATGGATCGTAATGAACTTAGCAGAGTTCTGTTTGAATGTTGATCAGACATTGGGTGAAAATTAATTGCTTTTTTTGTGAAATACTGGAAAGTTTCTGTTTTGAAATCTGCTAAAGTGAAAGCGTTTTTGTGTCAATCAATTGAGATTCTCACTGGAGCAACTGAATTTAAAAAATAAAGCTGTACAAAAAGTGTTGGCTTCATTGACTCACTCAGCTCCGTGCAGGCTTGGAGCCCGGGGTGAAAACACGAACCTCAATCCTGCGGTTTTGGAGCTCCACTTGGTCATTTTCTCGTCATACTTGTCTGCTATGAAACGTTTTTGACAATCATGCCACCCACACTGGAAGTCTGAGCAACAAACATGAATTACTGCGGTAAACATTATGTGTCTTACATTAGCGTTGTACTGATCTGTAAACATTTGACATGGTTTTCTGTTTAGTTTATTGTGATTTTCAATTGATTATTCATGCATGTATGCTCACGTTCCAAACTCTGTTCTAGTCTAACTTTTTAAAAATCGATTTGAGTGTGTTGTTTACTTATTAGTTTTGCATTTTTTCTGGAAAAAAATAAAATATGTTTATAAAGAGAGATTTTGTCCCAATAATTTGGTTTATGAATAATATTATTTTTACTACTTTTTCTTGAATTTGTTTTATTACTATCACTATTTTATTACTTTTAAATTATTTTTAAAATAATTTTTCTTTCTTTTATTCTTTAATTATTCTTTTACTTCTAAAGAATTTAAATATTTTTAAAACATTTATTTTATTATTTTTTAAATCCCTGTTTTGCTAAATTATACTTTTCACTCTTTGAGAATATTTCTGTTTTTTTGTTGTTTTTTTTATAAAACTTTTTCTTTTGCACCGCAGGGCCTCTGTACATTTTAACTAATTGCACTTAACTCAAAAATTAAAGTAACAAAAACAGAATTAACGGTGCATACATTTTACCCAGAAGGATTATTCTCTCAGTGACCCTGAATTGGGTAAGCAGAAGAAAATGGATAAATGGATGGATATAAGTATGATTCTCTTTCAGTGGCCCCACAGAGAGCCATTCATTACATGTGACATGGGGTATTTAACCATGTGGTCGCTGTGGTCACAAAATGACCGGTCTGTGTTATAATTACTCATTTTTACACAGGCAGAAATGAGGAGAGCTCAGCCCACTTTCTGCTGCTTGCTGTGCTGCTTGCTCACATTCCTGGTTAATCCTGTCATGTCGCAGTGTTTGCTTTACTAACACGATTTCGCCTGTGCTCGCTGCTTCCTAGGTCTCACTCCGCACGGCAGGAGCCTGAGTGGCATATTAACTTATAAAAAGACCAACACATGGAATTATCCATTTTCCATTGTCCTTCTCTGGAAGTCTTCCCAGGCAGTTATGACTTTCAGCAGGATTACCAAGAACTAGAAACCCTCAGAAACAAGAGAGGAGGCCTGCGCAGACGAATGCTCTATTAAAGAAGTGCAAAGGGTATTTATTACAACTTTAAGCAGCCGGCAGTGGAAAAAAGAAGCAACAGGGATGTAGGGGATAACACTTTTTGAAATATTACTCTAAGTAGAATTAATTCTTGCCTGCTGAACGCCTGGACATCCCAGGTGTTACTGTGAAAATACCATCTGGCTCATTAATTGGAAGTTATTCCAGACGATTACTGATACCCCGAGGACCGCAGTCCACTTTCTGTGCACGCATATTGAATTTCATAAATAAGATACTACCACGCTTTGCCCCGAGGAATGGCTCAACCGGGTTTTTATGGGTGAACATTGATTATCAACAGTTAAAGGTATTTTACGTGCGCTGAGCAGAATTCGCAGGTGGAAGAGTAAATGAATCCTTTAGAGTGGAAATATGAAAGAGGAACAAACCGAAACGCTTGGGTCATCTAGACAGTGTAAAAACCATTATTTTAATTAAATTCACGTCCACAAAGGTTTCGTCTCGCTCTCTGGAAATGAGTTTTTATGCAATATAACACTAGGCCAGTTATTTTTAGGACATGAAATAATCGTTCCAGAACCAAATAATTGAAAAGTTAATATTTAGATGCAATAAGAATATAAGCAATTTAAATACATGGCTAAAAATCCCACTGTGAAAACAAACCTAGTGAAATGACTTTATTAAAATTAATGTAAGAGGTTGCTGCAGTTTGCGTTCACACAAAACGTTTTGCAGTATAAACATTTAACAGTTATAAATCACTGAAACAAATGAAGTCAGTTCCACCTAACTTTTCTCAAAACATTACTCAACTAAATACTTTAAAAGGGGGTAGACTTTACAGACCGACACTGAGTGGCTGCTGAATTTTCCACAGCAATAATTTTGAGGATACAAGTGAAATAGTTTGGCAAGCAGTGGTGGAGAATTTATGCAGAGCTTCACACCTAAAAGCATGGGGATTGTAAACACAGGGGTTGACATCAATACAGATAACCTCATGCTGTCAGGACAGGGCAATAAAATTACAGTTTAACTGTCTTGATCAATATAAGTAATCGTTACTTAGTGAAGGTTGTTTTTCACTCCATTACTTTAAATTTGCTCTATTTTACTTATTTCCAGTGCTATGTTTCTGCTTTGCATGAGTCACAGTTCAGAGTAACCCCTATTATGTCTTATACTGGGTGTTTTATTATGTTTTCTGTTTTATTGTGAAGAGTGCATTCCATGCTTAGTGTGTTTAGTTGCACTTCCCCTGTGGCGTTCAGGTTCATTTGTGTCAGCTGTGTTTCTCCAGGTGTTTCCACTTCCCTCATTACCCTTCTGTGTATTTATGTCCTCTGTCTTCCCTTGTTCCTCTCCATGTCAAGTCACAGAGTTTTCTTTCTCCCATTCAGATTCAGGGTCTAGTTATCTCACGTGGTAGTTTTTCATGTTCCTGTTCAGGCCATGTTCAAGTTTTCATCTTTTAGTAACAGCCCGACCAACATGGACCTGGATAGACGAGGAGCACCGAGTCCAAACCCTGGCTCAGTCCTGAACGCCTCCTCCTCGTTCTCCACCACTGCCTCGCGGCCCCGAGTAGATCCGGGTTGGCTTGCTGAGGTTCTGCCCTAGCCCAGAGCCACCTGCACCCACATCTCTGTCACGGACTAGCCGCTTTTCCTCACAGTCTCGGTCGGACCTCCCGTCGCCTGCCTCGTTTTAGGCGAGAATGTGGGCAGATGACAAGGAGTCCACCGCCACATCACCCCCGGCTTCTGCGACGCAGCTTCCCTCGCACCCACTCCCAGAAGGAAGCGGCGTCCACGCCACATGCGCTCTCTTTTGACTGCGGTCGGATCCCCAGACTTGCCCACAGCCACTGGCAGCAGAGAGTCAAAGCAGCAAAAAGAAACTCTGGTACTATGGATTCTAAAGCCTGTTTGCCTTGTGCTTCTGAACACAGGGTAATTATTTCAGAGACCGTGAATTCCATCTCTAAAGAATTTAAGTCTGTTTCTATGTTTGTCTCTTGAATGGGAAGTTGCTGGTGTTCCAGCTTAACTGGTGTTGCGAATTAACTGGTGAAGGTTAAACATATGTGTGGTAGACTTTTCAGGAGCTGCTACTGACAAACCAGCAAATAAGCACTGAATATTTAATCTGTGACATTTGAGATCACCTTAAACACAGTCCGTCAGCCTTATTACTCTTGAACAATAAAATATAAAATTGTCGCGAGTTTACCTGGTGATAATTCTAATGAACGAAGCGACCGCGGAAACGGCAGACAATCGTCCCAGGACGGCAAGAGTAAATGATCTGGAGAATCTTATCTTCATCATTCCTCTCGTACATTTTATCACTCCGATTTCAGCGTTTTTGCCTCACAACTATGCAGTTTACTTTGTGTGCACTCAAATGGAGTCGAGTCAACTAGCGCCACCCGTGGCCAAGCGCCATAGTCTAAAGCCAAATTATTATTTTTCTGTTTATTTAGCATGCGTAACATTTGTAGTCCCGTTCTGTACAGGGAAGACCACGTACACTGTGTGCACAGCAGGTGCATTCAATCTGGAAGAAAATTAGATTGTCAGAGTCATTCATCTAAAGTCAGGCTGATAATTGAAGCAACTAAACGTGTTTAAATGTGCAGTTACTGCAGATTTCTAAGTCTAGAAATGACTGACTATTAGTATTAAACCTTTTAGTTTCATTTACAAGTCTCATGGTTGTGTGATTTCTTACGAGTGTCTGTTGTCGCAGACTGCCCCAACTGCCACATCATACTACAAAGTGAAGATCTTGAAATTAAATTATGAATAGTCTTAAATTAGAAAGTTCAAGTTTCAAAGCCTTCTGAAACCCTTTGTGCACCACTGCTAAACTGATGTCATTACATATGAGTATATAATTAATGTTTTATTGTTCTTAATGCTCTAGCCTTATATTTTTGAGCGAAACAAGGTCTCCCACCTGAAAACTATCCTCCTCTCCACTTTTTGCCTTTCTCCTGTGGGTCTTTTGTTTGTCACTTCAGCGTACACCACCTCCTGGTATTTTAGGCCCTCACAAACTTCTTTGTTGCAAATGATGGTACAGACTCTTTCTTCTGTAATCTGTCAAAATAGAATGACACAGAGGAACTGGATTAAAACATTTTTTCTCGTACTTTACAGCATTTCTGAAAATGAGTAGCATGTAGGAGAAATATCCTAAATATGCAGTTTTGTGATAAAGTTACAACAGAAAAGTGACAGTACTGTACCTCTGGATTGGGCCATTTAATTTTTCCACAAGTCCATTTGTTTGGGGATGATATGGTGAGCAGAGGCTTCTTTTTTATGGCCAGACTTTCACACAAGCCATAGTTGACCTTGAAAAGTTAATCACATTAGTCAACACAGCTGAAGTTACATATTTACTTCATTTACTAAATGTCGTACCTTGTTGCAAAACTCTGAGCCCTGGTCCGTTAGCAGTCTTAGGTGCACCAAATTTGTAAAATGAATCAAAAATGTGTTTTATTACATTTGATGTATTTGAACTGTATCAAGTCTTCTACAGTCTGCTTTGCTCCCCCCCCCCACCACTGAGCACACCCTATTGACAGATGGACTAACAAGAATTTCTTAAACATTCCTCTAAATGTATCCTTGCTTTTCACAATAATCAGCACAATGATGTGTGTGTGTGTGTGTGTGTGTGTGTGTGTGTGTGTGTGTTCCTGTCTAGCTATCTTTGTGAGGACCGAAATCTGCATCCTACTATACTTGTGAGAACCAACAGTCACTTGTGAGGACACACTCACCGGTCCTCACAAGTTTGAAGGCCTTTTTGAGACTCAAAATGTGGTTTTAGTGTCAGGGTTACAATTAGGTTATGGTTACTCATCATTTATCATGAAGGTCTCAGCTCTTGATTTTAAATCTTTCTCTGCTGGTTGACCCCTCAGGATAGCAATTGTGGAGTCTGAACTCCAGAAACTCCCTCACAATTTTGGGCTCCATTTCCCTCACCTACACCTATCCACTTATCTATCACACCTGATAACTTATATACTCCACTGCACCACAAACACACACAATATGTAAAACACACAACATAAACAAACGGGCACCCCTCAGGCACTCACTCTCTTAAATCCAGTCTCGCAAGCTCTTCTCAATCACACTGGCTATAATTGCTTTCTAGTCACTATCTAGCTGCTGTAAAGTCACTAACTGCTATCTCCTCAAACACACAAATGTTTGTTTCATTCATCAAACTTATATAGGCCAGCCGTGCTGATCAATTACCTATACTGGCTCAAAGTGTTCCTAGCAAACACTACATGATTGTCCCAGGTGAGTTACACAATTGCAATATACAAAGTCACTAACCCGTTATTTCAGTTAAAATGTCCAGAGAAAAGACACAGGCAGATTATGCTGACAGAATGTGTTGTGACAGCACTAGTAAAATAATGTGTAATGTGTTAAATACATTTCTTTGTTGTGAAATGGCAAACAAAAGGAGAGGTGATTTGTAAAACTTCACGTGTATGATAAGCTGAAAATACACAATTTGCATTTCATGTAATTTAATGGTTTATTGGAAAGAACAGAAAACATTGAAAATTATAAATGGTATTGTGCATGAAGCAGGAATTCAAACGTGGAGATGGAGCCAGGCACAGATGTGTCACAAATTAATCTGGCTGTAGACTATGGCACTTGGCCACAGGTGGTGCTAGTTGTCTCAACTCCATCTGAGTGCACACAAAGTAAACTGCACGCTTCAGTTGCGAGGCAAAAACACTGAAATCAGAGTAATAAAATGAACGAGGGGAATGATAATGAAGACAAGATTCTCCAGATCGTTGACTCTTGCTATCCTGTACACAGCACTGGCATGTTGACGTTTGCTTGCTGTTTTCGCGGTCGCTTCGTTCATTAAAAATATCACCAGGTGAACTCGCAACAGTTTTTAATATTGTTCAAGAACAATAAGACTGATGGACTGTGTTTAAGGTAACCTCGGCCCCTATGGACTGCTCTGTGAGTTTGCCAGAGACTCTTCCGGTGCTGTAAATTCTGTCTTGCAACAACAAACTAGTTAAGTTACCAGATGGTGGTTTTAAGGACTCAGCCCACATAAAGACTGTTCATCTCATGGACAGCTGTGGACACAAGGATGTGTTTTTCACTTGCTCCTTCAGAGCATGGAATTATTCCAACAAATACTGTTTTTGTTGCTAAAAGGCTAGTTTTTCCAGAGACTGGGATTGTTCCCAGGGCTTCCCCAGAGGCTGAGATGGCAACTTTAGCCAACTCTGGACACCTGGAGGTTATAAGGAGAGTGAAGCCTTCTCCTCCTCCGTCTGCGGGGAGTTTTGCCATGCTCACACAGCCAGTTATGGACTACGTAAAGATGTCAGTGCCTAAAAGTGCCCAGAGCAGACTGTGTGTATTCTGAGCTGGCTGGGTGTTCTGCAACACCCCACCTAGCTCCGCCTCAGCCAGAGGTCTTCGCACCTGCTAGTCCTGCGCTTGTTTCCACTGAGAGCTCCAGAGAGCCCTCGCAGCCACCTGGATTTTCCACGCCAGCTGGATGCGTGGAAAATCACAACCACCTGCAGCTCCTGCACCGCCATTGCCTCATCCGCCTGCAGCTTCCATGCCGTCACCTACTCAACTGGCCGTGGCATCCACACCGTCACCTGCTGCTCCACCCTGTGCAGCCACCTTGCCGCCACCAACAGCTGTTGCTCCACCACCAGCTCCAGTGTCTGGGGGTTTGACGCCGCCATCTGGTCCTGTCTTTTATCAAGTTTATGCCGCCATCGACCGCCAGTCAAGCCACCTGAGGGTCTTCACTTGCTTCGCCACCACTGCTAGCCCCGCAGTCGGCCTACTGAACTGTTAAATTATGGACTCTGGTGCCATCGACCTCTGGGTCGGCCCCTTGACAGGTTGCTTTTTGATTTGGACCCTCCATCGTGGCCCTCCACCACCTGCCTGGGGTGGGGTTTTTTTGTTTGTTTTGTTTTGTTTTTTTCTCCTGTTCTCAGTGTAGTCTGTTTTACTGTTATCAGGGTTCGTACGGGTGCTTGAAATCCTTGAAAATGCTTGAATTTTAATATTGTCTTTTCAAGGTTTGAAAAGTGCTTGAATTTCAGATGGGGTGCTTAAAAGTGCTTGAAAGTGTAACTGTATTTCTTTCACCACAAATAACTATCTGATTGAATAGTTTTCTTATCAGATAGAGAAATAAAATGAGTCGCAAAACGTAAAAGCAAAATTTCCCCGCCTGGGCTGCCTTGCGTCTGTTTCAACGTGTGACCCCGCCCCTCCCTCGGTCAGTCGGTGATGAGTGCGCTAACATACCTGTAGGTTGCTATTTTAATGAGTGTTTGATGGAAAACGACAGTCGCATGATAGGTGAGTCCTAGTAAATAATTTTCCAGTACGTGTACATTACACATGCTATTTTTTTAAATTATGATTATTATTTTGCTACCTATCAAACTCGCTGGAGAAATGATTGAAATGCACTGAGTGTGATGCAGTATGGCAGCGCTATGGAATATGCTGTGAACTTAGCTAACATTACTTAGCAGTGATAGGAGTTAATTTACTCAAGTGAAAGCTTTAAACATTAGCCCGATACATAACTAGCCAACTTAAGGCTTTCTGGTTAACCCTCTGGGGTCGACGGACCCAGAGTCTCCATTTCAACTTAGGTCGAACGTGCGGACTTCAAACTATATACCAGTTTTTAAACTGTGTTGATAGGTCACGTAAAACCGATGTTTTGTTTTCTGAATAAAACAGTGGCGTTTACTCCGGGAAGAAACGGTAAAAACTGCGTTTTCTAAGGAGAGCGCTAGCAAACACGCTTTGCTTGTGAGTGAAAAAAGAAAAAGAAAAAACACTCCTTCCCTATTGGTGGAAAAATTTACCATGTCGATCAATCAAAAAATGATATGGTAACCTGTGGCATTTGGTTGTTTGGGATGAGGGGGCAGTTTTAGAAGTGACTGGCGAGAGAGAGCGAGTGAGTGAAAGAGAGAGAGAGTTTTGATACGTGAGAGATTTGTGACGTTTCCCGTGTTTGGAGTCTCAAGTTAGTGTGTTGTCTTGTGTAGTTAGTGTGTAGTGTAGTCGCTGTTTTGTTTTGTGTGTCAGTTCTACTAGTGAATGTCACAGTTGCTGCCTTAAAGCCACCAAAGGCAGATTGCAGTGTAAACGCTGAGTGACACACCTGCTGTCAGACCTGCAGGATTTATCCCTGTGCTGTTCTCATCTGTGTTATAGGCAGTGTTGGGGAGTAACGGAATACATGTACCGCCGTTACGTATTTAGAATACAAAATATGAGTAACTGTATTCCGTTACAGTTACCGTTTAAAAAGGTGGTATTCAGAATACAGTTACTTTGTTGAAATAAATGGATTACACGGCGGTACTTTCCTGTTTCATATTGTCGCGGGTCAGGACTGTTTGGGTTTGTTTGACAGCTACGTTCTGTAGTTCCAGGCGGCAGCGTTACGGTTGCCATGGTTACAGGGTGACGCTCTCTCTCTGCGTGTTTCCTGGGTGAGAGAGCGCTTTTTTGTTGTTGTTGTTGTGCTAAGCTAAAAGGCAGAATGCTACAGGCATGGCCCTAAAGAATGTAGCCTGATGGGCAGTGTAGTCCGTGCTGCAGCGAGAATGGACTACCATACACGTTATGTGTCTGTGAGCGAGGGAGGGAGAGAAAGGAAAAGTCCGAGCTGTCACGGAGCAAAAACGGGAGCTGGAAGCATGTAAATATAATAATAACCACTGCAGCCAAGAAGAGTGCCTGACGAGCCCATTTGTAAGTAAGACTCAACTGTACACTGTGTTCGTGTTTTCCTCCGGAAAAAATAAGTTCCGTTGGAGCAGCCTTTCAATGCCTCTCTCTGTCTCTCGCTAGCAAAGTTGACCCAGACAACAAAGTAAAGCTAGTTTTCAGCTACGAGCCCGACACGGAACCCACCGTATTAGCCAGAGGTCCCTTTACTACGGTTCGGAGCCGCGGACCTTCAGTAACAGTAATAAATCACAGCAATAGTACATTCACGTAGTTGTAAACAGCATGATAATATATTAAGTAATCCAAAGTATTCAGAATACGTTACTCTCATTGAGTAACGTAACGGAATACGTTACAGAATACATTTTGGGGCATGTATTCGGTATTCTGTAATGGAATACATTTTAAAAGTAACCTTCCCAACACTGGTTATAGTGAACACAAACTATTTTTTGTAGTTCCATAAATAATTTGTTTGCCTTTTTATTTGATGCAGAACACCTGATTGTTCTGTAAATAGTTTTAAATGGTTATAAACGTCTGAGCCTTGGCTGCATTTTTAGGTAAATAGTACCATATAACTTTGTTGTTTGCAAAACTTGTGCATATTTTTCAAAAATGTCCAATTTCTATTTGCATTTCAAGTTATGAAAATGATTCGTTAAACATGCTTGTGGTTTTTACAGTCAAAAATATCACTTTCTACTCGTATTTTAAATTTTGTCTGAATGTAGATAAATTGTGCTGACACATTAGGTCAAAATGAGACAATAACAGATTGGCAAGATAAACAGTTTTTAAAGGTGAAATATAGAGGTCAAATCAAAAGTAGTTAAAAACGGCCAATTATACCCTGGACCCCAGAGGGTTAAAGGCTAAAAGCAAAGTTGTCACCAAGTACTCTTTATATTTGTGTGTATTGCTGCAGCTTTTTTGAGTATTAACTTGGTGCCTTTGGGTGAAATAATGGTAATATGAGGGACCGATCCATATGGTCACAAAGAATAGCCACTTGTTTCTGTGCTACCAAAGTTCCCCGGCTTTCATTCAAAATGTGTTTATCGTCAGCACCTACACATTAAACTACTTTAACATTATAAATGTCTTTAAGCTCACACTGAGGCCTGTGGGGCTCTATCAGCCACTGAGAGAGTAGACACATTTATATGTGCATTTGTATATGAATATTTCATACTTTAAGGCTGCGTGTTTATTTAAGGGAGATGAACATAATACATTGGAATTGTACATAATAACATCACAGATGATAAATTCAATAGATTTTAAGTAGATGCTTGTGCATTCCTAAAGTCTTATATGTTGAATTGATCTGTTCAAAGCCTCTCCCAGTCAGTGCTGTACATGACTGTACATGATGTTATTAGCACAAACACTTTAAAGGTGATCATTTAGAACTTCAGCAATAATACAGACAGCAATGTAGTTAGCACTAAAACAATTCGTTTTATTGGGAATTAACTTAAAAAACAAACAAACATCTGTCTCCTATTTTTTGTCACACAGGAAAGAAGCATCAATATCTGATGAGAAGACTTATTTCTTTTTTGGGGTACTTTTTTAACAGAACATCTCTAACAAGTTGATTTGTTCACATTTTCACATCTTAATTTTTAAGTGAAATGTGCATTTTGAGTTTATACCCTATGTATATAAGGCGACCGTTTCCTTTTGCAGTATCTTTGTGTGGTCTTAACAAAAGGTGGACAAAGGTGTTTACGTTCACCTAGGATGGTTTGTTTTAATTTTCACATGGTCTTACTGAGGTGAAGCGAATTGAAACATACGTTCTTTTTTTTTTTTTGGCGGGGGGGCTGGAAAAGCTTGAAAAGGGACCTTGAAAGTGCTTAAAAAGTGCTTGAATTTGACCATGAAAAAGGCGTATGAACCCTGTGTTATGTCCGTGCCCTCGTTTCCCTTTTGTTTTCCGTGTTTCATGTTTGTGTCCATGTTGCCAAACTCGTTCTGAGGGCATCCAGCAGGAAAACACAACGTCACAAAGCTTTTAACTGTATTTAGGTTTTATTGTTTTCTACAGGTAAATACCTCGACGACCACCACACAAATAATTAATATCTTACTACATAATTTACTTCATGTTAAAAAAAAAAAAAAGCATATTGTTAAACTTGTCCTTTTTTATTATATTAAATGGGACAAAAGTGAGTTTTGCTAGTTCGGCCCACTTAAGATCAAAGTGGGCTGTATGTGGCCCACGATGTAAAATGCACATCTGACCTATAGTATGAACTAACAAGTGATTTTTTGCTGCGTGAGAGGCCTTAAGAGGGCTAGTGAGTTTATGTAAGAAGTTTAAGAATTCATCTCAAGATTTTCACTTCTTGTAAAGATTAATACAAATGCGCTGTTCATCATTTTACAGCAAACACACAGTAAACTCTAATGTTATGGTTTTAATGTTTAGGCATCTGCTAACACTATTACTGGCTTCAAAGCTATGGACGTAATGGCATCAGCTTGATAATTTGCAACCAAAACCAGGAAACTGACTTCTGCAACAGGCTTATTTGTCTCAATTTATTCTAAATTTAAAGATGATTTAATGTGTTTGTGCTCTTTGAGTTTGTCAAAGCTTCGATCCATTGATTAGAGATTCCTGCCCTTGCCCCCTGCAACTCAGGGCAGGGCACGGGTTCTGCACCTCTAACCCCACCACTTAACGGTGACCTCCCTACAGCCAAGAAAACAGACTCACACTGTTTTGTTTCTGCTTGTCTCAGGGGGGAAGATCCACGGTTGTCAGATTTTTTTTTTTTTTTTTGAGTCTCTCAAAGGAAGGGTTAGGGTTTTTCTCTACACTGTTCTTGTATTTTTAGTTATAGACTTTAAGGCAAGTTCTAAGTCTTAAAAACCTAGAAGTGTTGATTTTCCAGTAGTTTGGTTTCAAAGTTGACGTGATGATGATGATAATAATGATGATAATGATAGTAATAGTTTTATTTATAGGCACCTTTAAAGACCCTCAAGGTCACCCTAAATTAGCACAAAAATAAAAACATAAGGTAAATAAAAATTAAAAAAATAAACAGGTATGAAAGTCTAAAAGCTAAACAAGGTAAAAATAGACTAAGACGAAGTCACGATGAAGGGTACGCAATTCGTAAATGAAAACATCAAAAAGATATAGTGAAAGTGTGCTATCCAAAAAGGAAACATCTCAGTTAGCCAGATAGTTAGCTCTTAGACGCAAGTCATATGCACTGAAACCAAATGAAACTCAGACTTTTAAAGGTTCTGTATCAAGGTTTTATAATTATTACAACAGCAAGAACTGTCTGCTTGCTATAAAAAGAAATGGTGAGATAATGGCATCCTTTGCAGAGAATTAAATCCTGTTCCGTGTGTTGTAATCCTAGCTTCTTTGTTATTTGTTTTGGTAGCTGATTAAGCCAAGAATACATGTTGCTGCATGCGAGTCCTTCCCTTCGAATTCGTCAGCCTTCCACAGAGGAGACTAAGGGACTAGAAGTAATCTCCCACACATTATAAAACGCAATATTGTCTTTTACAGTATCCTTATTCATGTACACCTGAGGAGTGTACTACGAAGTGAGATTAACAGCTTCGTGAGCCATATAGCTATACAGTGAGTTTTCTCTGACTAAATCACCGTGGTAACTTATGGAGAACCCATGACCTGGTTATGTTCTGAGTTTCAGTTTAAAATGGCCTGGACGTACCACATTTTCAGTTTGTTTTACTTCAGCATGTTTAAAGGCATCTTAGATTCTCTGCTAGTTAAATGAATGTGCAAGATGTTAAGTCGTACCTTACTAAAACACTGGATGAAGCACTCACTGTGCATTGCATTGACAGGGGAATGTCCAGGTATTCATTTGTTGATGAAGAAAATGTCTTGGCATTATATTTGATCTGCTGCTAAGTCTCTTTTACACTACTGGAATTGCAGCTATCCCTCCAAACAAAACACATACACTAATACCTGTTCAGTCAGTCCAATTAGTTTCACTTTGATCTGCTGACAGATTGAAGTAATTTCCATGTCTGTTTTATCACGCTGTGGGACAGTAACACAGAATGTTTAAATGTATCCAATTTGACGTTCCAGGGCTGTAACGTGCAGCCGTCACCTTAGAAACAAAACAGCAACACTGACAGGACACTCGGTTATAAAATAACTGAGTCATCGCCTATATCACTCTAATCATCCTCTAATATCACTGTAAAAACACACCCTGTTTTATTTGTCTGAAGCCGAGAGCCCAGCTCAACAGAAAGCTGATTACCACCCTCATGATGGCCGTTATTTTTGTCGAGCCAAAGAATCTCAAAGAAAGCCTGGCTGTTTTGACCTTTGTTCGCCATATACTCCTCGGTTTCACGATGATAGAAAATCTGGCAGAGAACTAGGCTAAGGCTAAACACACACACTTAAATACACAATTAGCTACAGGTGAAACACATTAGGGCAGACCAGGCTATCGCACAGGGGGAGACACAAGGGGGTGGGGAGGATGGGGCTGCTGAAATGAGAGACAAAGGTACGTAAAGAATCACAAAGGGGAAAAAATAACAGAACATAACTTATGGCGTCCAATGGGACTTCGCAGGATGTCTCTGATGCTTTGCTTCCAGTGTGTCTGTTTTACTGTGACACACACTCAGCAGCTGAAATACAAATAATGTTAGTCAAGTTGTCAACAAGTCAATAAATTCATGTCATTCAATAGGCTTTACAATAGCTGTGGATGGATATTTGCCTTGGTGGTGACATAGTGCCTTTCAAAGTAAGGAAGCTCAGTTCTAATCAGTTTGGCGCACTTGAACTTTTTCTTCTTTCAGCTGCTCCATTTAGGGGTTGCCAAAGTGGTTCATCTGCCTCCATCTCACTTTCTCCAGATTATGTACAATAATTTTCATTTCAGGACTAACATAGCGACAGGGTTCAGGTTTCTTTGTTTGCTGAGAACTATGCAAAATTAAAGTTTTAAGAGTGTTATCATATAATACACCTGTATTCCCAAACTGCTCTTGAAGCATTTAAGGTAACTGAAATTATGTAAAAGGGACTGACTAACCCAGCCATGGGAGGCCACAAGCCAGTGGACTTCTAGCGATGAGCCCAAGGCTGGATATATCGATAAAACAAGAGAGTTATCTGGCATAATATTTTTGACAAATAATACAGTGAAGGACATGCAGGGAGTCGGCATGATAGAAAAGGCAGATGATCTGTTGTGGCAACCATAAAGGTTCGCAGCCAAAGGAAGATCTCAGTGTGGCTGACTGCTGCTTTTCATCCACCATTTATGCGGTTGCTCCAACAAACCAGTCACTGCTACCTGGCTTATTATCCAGAAACCCATCCAACCAAGCCGGGCAGAATCCAGATGATGAACAGCCTTGAGGTCATCAGAAGATTGGCATTTGAGTTTCTTTGAAATTCCAATAAAACCACTACTTACACATTTCATGAAATAACCATCTGTCTTGTGATTGGTTGATCTTCTGGTCGACTGACGAGATTACTCAGAGGAAGCTGTCAATATGGTCAGGTTAGAGCCAAAGCACCACTTAAATCCCACTGCTTAGTTTAACTTTTTAGAGCCTCGTTTGGGGCTGACTAATAGAAATTCTTACTTGACACATTTTATGGATAATCAATGTGATCACCTTGCAAAAGAAGCAATCAGGCATTCAGATCCTCGCATCATCTGCTCCATCCACCACTGTGAGTAATGATGACACCTGTAATTGGATTCACTCTGGGAAACAACAATCATAAGAATAGTCCAGGGAAGAAAAAAAAAAAGAGTCAATTATGCACAACAGTAATGCGCTGAGCAGCGGATTTAGACAAACTCATATTTATTCTGAGAGGCAAAGTGAGTTAGACTGTGCGGTGGGCACTCTTCTGAGGTGTTTTATTGAATTTGTCAGGCTGTTTCCTTCTCCGCGGCCCAGTCCTTTCCTCTATCTGTTATATCCATCACACAGACACGCACACACACAGACACACAAACAAACTTAAAATGATGGGTTTCTCCCTGCACCCCCGGGGCAGGGTCGACCCCTGCACCAGATTAAATCTGACACTCACGACCAACTCTGACAGGGGGAGAAAATACCATGGGTGAGAAAGGGGGGAGGGTGGGATTTGAGGATGGTGGGAGCTGAACGGGGCGATTAGGGTGAAGAGAGGGGTTCAATGGTTAGTTTGGAGTGACAGACTAATAAGGCCTTTCCTGCGTGAAGCTTTATTTTCATATTTACTCCAGAACATCAGGAGGCCAAACGGCACCCTGACTCTGACGCACTCTGACCAGCATAGATTACATAGCAAACACACACACTAGTAAGGTCGAACCTTACCAATCCTGTTACATGGAACTGACAAAATCTAAAGAAGATAAGACTGACACTTGTGTCCAAACCAAGAGGAGGAACCGAATACCAACAAACTGGCAACAGCTCCCTCTGCTGACTGAAACTGAGTGAGCACATAATTAATAGAACGTGCAGTGATCAGATATTCAATTCTGTGGTGAAACTTGTCATTCAAGCTGCCACATTCCTACATTATTATTAGTAGTAGTATACTTAACTGGCCTTTAAATTTATTGGACAGGTTTTTAAAAAAACTGTCACACTCGAGTATTTCTCTAAAAGTCTGATAGCATACATTATAGTAAATTTATTTAATGTACAATGTTTTTAAAATGAAAATAAAAGGAGGCCTTCTGATGTCCTCCATGGAAGGGAATGATGAAGGAAAAATGGAACAATTATAACCATGTATGGAATAAAAATCCATCCCATAAGAGGCCTTTATTGTAATTGGTTTGACATTAACAAAACACAAAAGCTTATCTGATTATGTCTTCTTCGGGGTGTAGACCCCGAAGTCTGCAACTTAGTCCAACAAAAGGATAGCCAAGCATCATACTGATGTCCTTGAAGTTTTATTTATCTGTATATTTATGCAGAGATATATTTATCTGTTTTCACAAAGCATGAAAACTAAAAAGACTTAAAAGCTTACAATGTAAATATCTCAGACCAGAAACAGTCTCAAGCAGAAAAGTAAAAAATTAAACCAAAATTACTTAAAATGTCATCTTATTGTCCATGCAAAGGCATGTAAACTATATATTATATATATTATCCACAGAAATAATTACTATGTGTGCAGAATAATCTACATTTTGTGGTTTCTCTTTATTATGCTAGTTTTGACTTGCAATAACACAGTTGTGCTCTCTGCTAAACTCTGGTCATGTGACAATTACCCTTTGCTTCAAACAAGCTTTTAGAAGGTTTGCAGCACTTTTAACCACTGTTAAAATGTGGGAGTATTTAATAATCCCACATTTTAGACTATTTTTAATACATGCCAACCTTTTATTGTCTTATTTAATAGATTTTTAACCATTTCTTGTGAAGATACACATGAATCTATAACAGAAACATAAAATACACCTTTATTTGACTGTCTCTGCAACAGTTACATTAACTATCAAAAGAGCCATTTTTGAGCTATTTTTAACCAAAAAGGTCTCCATGAACGTTTAAAACATAACAGTTGTTCGCATATTTAGGTGTACCTTGAAATCTCTTCACACAGTCATTTTGAGATCTACCTGTTTTTGTGCAAGTGAATGGAAGGAAAAGTAGCCTAGGCTGATGATAAAAGCAACATACAGCGCTATAAACATGAAGCATACTGATAAGCAAACAAATCTGTGCACGTACTGTTAGTGTCTCCGTTTTCCTCCCTGGTTTTCCTTTTTCTTTTCCCTTGGGATAAATAAAAATGAAAATATAAACAAAAATAAGCGTCATTCATTTACAGATTTATATTTATGAAGTATTGAAGCTGAGCTGTTCCTGGTTCTTGAGCGTCAGGCTTGTAACTCCTGGTGTAGACACACAAAGATACAAGGAGAATTACAAAGAATAAATATGTATATATACAGTGTTTGCTGAACCTCATAATTCATATCAATCACTTTTCCAGAAACAATAATACAAGATAAAATATTTACAACTCCCATATGATATATGATGCTTGTGGAACTGTATCCTATAACCTAAGAAAGGATGAAATACATCCACTGACTTACTCACTTAATCACTGCATCACTAAATCACCTGGTAGCTGTTAAGTAAAAATGTATAAGTACAGTATGTGTAACACATTTTCCTGACATGTTTGCCTGTTTGGGTAAAAAAGAAAAGAAGGCAGCGGAAGAGCCACAAGGAAACTGTGCAAACTCTACAACTAAAGACCCCAACCCACTATCAAGTGTGAACCCCGCTGAAATGTGATCATAAAGAGATAGATGATCTCTTTTTGGATGATCAGTTGCTACTAAGAGGCCCAATGTGTGGTTAAAAAAAATCCCCCACACTATTACACCACCACATGAGGAAGGATGGATCTATGCTTTCATGCTATTTACACCAAATTCCCACCCTACCATCTGAATATTGCAGCAGAAATGTGAGATTCAACATACCAGGCAATGTTTTTATCTTCTTTTGTCCAGTTTGGGTGAGCCATGAGTATCCTGTTCTTAGCTGTAGCCCATCTGCTTCAGGGTTCAGTGTTCTTCTGCATACTTTGGTTGAAACGAGTGGTCTGAAATCAATGACTCAACTCAATGGGTATGTTCTGCATTTCTCATCAGTGTTTGAAATCCTAAAGATGACTGACAATCCCAGCAGATCATCAGTTTCTCAAATAATCAGACCAGCACACCTGACACATCAACACAACATTCACAGTCACTTAAATCAAATTTCTACCCCATTCTGATTCTCAGTTTCAACTTAAGCTGGTTGTCTCGACCATGTCTACACACCTAAATGCAATAAGTTGCTGCCATGTGATTGGCTGATTAGCTAATTACATTAATAAGCTGATGAAAAGGTGTGCCTGATAAAGTTCCTGGTAGAGTTCCTGTACAGTTATACATATTAATACTGACTCTAATGTTTGAATATTATTAAGAGTTAAACTGTGAGATGCATTCCAGATTTAAAACCCTTGGAAAGCCAAAACCAACAGTGTGTTAATTCCTAAATATTTTTCCACTTCCCACATTGGATCACTCAGCCCAAATACCATGAATCACACTAAAAACACAGTAAATCTTTAAAAATAAATGATAAATGCATTGTTTTAAAGGGCTCCGTACTTCCATAAAACACTTCGGCACCGTAATGTTTAGCAAACGTCACCCAAACAAGATTGAATACTACATTTTCATCAGAGGATTTATATACATTTGGTTGGAGTCATTTACAGTTTGGCAGAAGCATGGTAATGTAGGACTGGTGCATTACAAAAAAAGCCCAACATATACTGTTTTTGTGGTGCTGAACAAACACATGCTCCTCATTGACTTAAAAAAAAAACTTTTTATGAGAATTGTTGACAACAAGAAAAATGTAAGTTATCCTTGGCAGCCCTTTTTATGCTTTGGTATATATCAGCATAAAAACTTCAGTGCTGCAGATGTCAACAGGTTAGGCATTACTTTTTTAAAAAAAATATAAATGAATAAATGGAACAGATTCAAAGGAGGCAAACGTCTAACAACAATTTTTCGGCATAGCCAAGCTTTGCAGTAGCTACATATTTGATTCACAGCTCGTGTCATAGCAGCTGCAGGTACAACTATAAAATGTCAGCGATCCCATAGACCTGTTAGTCATCTTACTGTGACCTCCCCTACCAAGTTTTTATCCCCAGATCCCTGTGAGCACTGACACTGAGACCTACTGAAAGTATTTCACTGTGCAAACACAGAGCAAAAGAATCTCACGTGGTGCTAAAGAATAACAAGGATCGTGCAACAGTATATCACTCTTCACAGTTTACATATTACATTTATGTGTATATGCATGTGCGTCATGCCGTGTAGCTGCAGCTGTAGAGGAAACAGAGCTGAGTGGCCAACACTGCACAGTTCGGTGTCTCCTGAGAAGCGGAATGAGATGAGGTCATTTGAATAGTATATTACTTATAAAAAGAAAAGATCCCCTGAGAAAGCACATAAATGGGCACGAGAACATGAAGGCGGGTATCACAGTGGAAGGCTGAACGTACAACATGTTACTTCACTATGAATCATGATACATCCATTTCCTGAGCTGTAGTTTGTGACTGATCTCTCCCTGAGGATAATTACAGCCTGTACAGTTTAGCTTTTCTCTAGTGATTTCCTGCCCCATGAAAATTAGGCCTCGCTGAATCCATTTATCATTGCATTACCACAGTCCTGTCCCCCCACTCCCCCTCTATATATATAGATCCAGGTCTGGAAGCAGCAGAAAATGAAAGCCAATAGCTCCAACAACAACATCACCAGCAATCACACAATCAGTCACCACCGCTTGATTACAGCACTTAAGATAACCCATGTGTTTGAAAACAAGCTACATTGACCTTTGTGGTGGTGAACTTAAAGGAGCACAAACAACCATCCCACAAAGCTATTTTATCTGTTACCATGTGAAAACTAAACTGATATTTATCACTCACTAAATATTTATGCCATTTTCTTCCTGGGCATTTTCTGGAAGCCCTGTTTTCCAGCTGTGCAGACAGAGAGAGCTGATTGTAAAAACAGATATATGCATGTTAATATGCAAGATCTGTAGGCAAGGATACGTTTTTCTTTTTGCTACCCGAAGGTTTGAGAAAGTTTGAGAACTACTGAACAGTTGCATTTGAGCGTTTGAGCTTTCGTTTGGTGCAAATAAACATTTCCCTGTGAAGAGCAAAAGCTTTTGCTGAAATACAGTCTAGAAACCATCAATCTGAGCATGATTTTGCTTTTTATTAACATCTTCTAATTTATCAGCATTCATAAAACATGACCGACTGCATAAAAGATGAATGATAAAAGAGCACAAACACAGCAAAGATGCTCAGTTCAGTGAGTTATAGTGGAGGTGGGGCTTAGAAGACACGACTGCTACAGACAAATTAGGAAAACAGTAGTTGGAGTCATGGCTTGACCATAGTCACTGCAATCATGTGCAAAAAAACTTGTTGCCCTTAACCTCGTATTTCATACTGGAATTTTAATGTGTTTATGATACTTCTATGTCATCAGTGTGATTTTTTCCTTATCAAGGTTGTCGGGGCCTGGAGCCTATCCCAGCTGCCATAGGGCGAGAGGTAAGGTATACCCTGGACAGGTCACCGGTATGCCACAGAGTTAACACAGTGAGACAGACAAACATTCACGTTCACACCTATGGGCGAATTAGAAGCATCAGTTAACCCAGACCTTCCCAAAGTGTGGGGCCCGCCCCCTAGGGGGGGCGCAGAGCCATTGCAGGGGGGCGTGGTATGAAAAGGGAAAAAAACAAAAACAAGGCTTGGACGCTGCTAGCACGGGGCGCCTACAAAAACGCAAAGTAGGAGATGAAGCATCGCTGAATATGTTTCCAAACCAACTTCATTCTAAGCCAAAGACTAGAAAATATGGTGAAGCATATCTTCCCTTTGGTCTCCCCTGCTTAATTGATTTTCCCTGCATCTGGAGCACTCGCTGGGCTCTTCAAATCACGGACAAACAGTATCCCACATTCTTGAATTTTAGTTCACAAACACTTGTTGTAATAAATAACTACTCCTGACATTTTGGAGATGTTAGCTCTTTATACGGTAAAGTTACAGCGGGATACAAATAATATCAGGCTGGTCCTGTCACGATTTGTTCCCCCTGTTCAAATCACGGACAAACAGTATCCCACAGTTGTTTATGTTTTTAGACCCATTTTGCACAGAGAGGCATTTTTTGAAAAATGTATTGATAGAAATGTTGAATATTATTACACAGGAAAAAAACAACTACACGTAAAATAATCACACCGTGATGCCTCTGCCTTTCTAAATAGAGGGACAGTAACTGCGTGTGTATATGTAAGCGTGTAAAACCTGAAGATAGAGACAAAATACTGTTAATCTGACTATCTGCCATTCTGCAATTCATCTCATGTAAACAATAACGTGGCGCACAGCGTGACATGAAAAAAGGCACATACCTTTGACGTCGTGTGACGAACTCTGTATTCCTCATCCACACGTAAACGCAAAAAAGGAGTTTTAAAAATCTCAGTTTTCGGTGATTCGAAACGCTGTTTGCGTGTGGACGAAACAGCTGCGTGCGTGCGGAGGGGGGGCGAACATTTTTCTTGTAAAACAAAGGGGGGCCTAGCAAAAAGAGTTTGGGAACCACTGAGTTAACCTAACCTCACTAATTGCATGTCTTTGGACTGTGGGAGGAAGATGGGTGTAGCAAATGTGAAACAAATTTAACTCAAATGAATGTTTAATTTTCAAACATTTTTCTAAATTAGAATAAATTATTTCGTCGTTCGGGCTTTCAAGAGTTAAAATGGTTCCTTCAACGATGGGAACCCTGTTTACCACCTGCACTCAGATCCCATCTTCAATGTGACTTTGTTGTGTTAAGATGCCAATAAAACAGCAGTAAGATGGAGTCAGTCTGCTATTAGTTTGCAATTAAATGGGGTCAAGTTGGCAGTTCCATGTAATCTCTTTTGATAAGAGATTAACTCAATAATTTGCCATTTGTTGCAAATACATTGCCATCTGTACACATAGAAATTCATGTGAACTACTTAACATTCAGAGTCCAGCCAGAATATCATAGAAACAGAAATCTATAAGATTCCTCTACAAAGAGTGACATCATTGCTGCAGGACATTATGTTTGGCTCTGGTTGCCTGTGTAGAGACAGGACATTGAACACTGCTAGAAAAACTTAAAGGAACACTTTGAAAACAAATCAGATCTCAGATGCCGGATGTCTTAACTGATCTGGGTAATGTCTATACTGGGCTGGGTAATGTGTTAGGAACTAAAGGAAGCCACATCGTTTGATAGAAATGAAAACGATCAGCCTACAGAGGCTGAACTCAAAAATCAAAATGAAAAAATGTTGTGGCAGGATAGTTCATTTTGCTGAACATTTTTCACTGTCTCAAAATGGCACATAGTAGTTTGTATGGCTAGAATGTGAGAGCATGCTCCTAACGAGACTACAGACAGTGTCCTGGAGATCTCCGCCCAGCTCTCCTAGAGTAAGTGGCTGTGCCCTGGAATCTCCTCAATGGGACACACAGTAAACCTTCTGGCAACTGGACGCACCAATGTGCCATCCTGAAGGAGTTGGACTACCTGTGCAGCCTCTGCAGGGTCCATGTATTCCATCATGCTAACAGTAGTGACACTGACCCGAGCCAAAATGCAAAACTACTGAAAAAACAGTCAGAATAGATAAGGAGGAAAAAAAGTGGCCTCCCACTGTAAAACCACTCCCGTTTTGGGGGTAGAAACTGCTGAAAAACCCCTCTGCTGCCTAACTGACCAGATCAATATTGCAGAAAATTTGTTGACTTGAGCAGTGTGCATCTGCACAAAATATCATTGTAATCCATTCATTAGTTGTTGAGTTTCAGTCTGAACCAAAGAGCTGGACCACTGGAGAAAATGACATTTCCATTCCTGTAATCATGCTAAAAACAGGAAAGGAAGGTGTGTGTAAGTTGACCCTGCAGCCATGATATTTTGCACACACAGAATAAAAATACATATAATAACATTTTAAGGTCTATACCTTTATTTATTTATTTCACCATGACACGACTGCTATGAATAATGCAAAAGGGCAGTAAATATTGAGGGAGGGGGAAAAAAAGTCCTTCGAGTCTGCATGATAAAGCCAGCGGAGGCAGCACATTACTCACAGATGTATGATGGCAATAAATGCATATCTGGGGAAATGCTATGTACATCTCCTGAGCTTTTCTCTCTCTTTGCTTTATGGCTGAAGATGAATTTTCTCATGCATTTAAATTATACACTGCTTCATTAAAACAAGGGCTCTCATTCAGCCTTTTCTACCAGGAAATAAGCTTCACGAGCAGCCATTAAAATTCATTTAAACATGTACGACGAACTCTCCAGAGAGGCGCGCGCTAGTAGCATAAAATATGACCGTGACGTGTTTGACTTTTGTTGGGAAATGAGGGAATGAGCGCTAACACTTAGCCTGAAGTTTATTTGACAAGGCTGTCACTCCAAAGGGAGCGCCTGGACTGGGCCATAAACACACTTCACCTGCAGTTTAAACAATGTCCAAGTTTTAACACTTAATTTTTATGCGAGAACAAGCCTTCCTTTTATTCCCTTTGTTGTATCAGTAAAACAGCAGGGAGAGGTTTATTTTGAAGAGAGAAAGTAGGAACACATTGCTGAGAGGTTTTGATTAAATAAGGTGGCAGCAGTTGTATCAAAGTGGGCTCAGAGACCATCAGTGGTGCGTCATTATGTCGGTGGGAAAATGCGGAGTGGGAAGTGAGAAGTGATGAGGGTCACGGCGAGGTCGTGACATCAGGAGCGGGCCTGATTGAGTGAGAGGACCCCGGGGGCTTCTGCTCATGCATGAACCTCCTCAACCAAACAAAATATTTCATCTGAGCGCCTCTGTTCCAAAACACATACATATATCCAATATGTGGACTTCTAAACAAGTCATATCAGTCAACACGTTGGTAATGTTCAATGGGAGTCTGTGAAGAGTGTTTTCATCCTGAAAGCCAAGTCTCCTGAAAACTGAGAAAATCCACTTTACAAACACAAGAGAATGATTTAAAGGAGGTGCAGCAGAAGGTTAGAAAGTTAAAAGCAGACACAAGTTTCCCTGTAACTTTCAGTCGTTGCTAACAGTTTTTTCCTACCATGTTAACATCATGGCTTTAAGGATGGAGCTTTCCATCTTCCTGTCACCTTCTTCATTTATTATCCTCAGATGTTCCTAAAGACTTTGGTGTTCCTTTGACTTTCTTTAAGCACCTTAAATGTTTTCAGAAGATTCAATAAACAGTCCAGTCTGATAATTATTTGATGATTCTGGCTTTACAATCTTCAGCATTTGAATTTTCTGAATTTTCAGCTCATATTTTCCGAAGAACATCAGAATGATGCTGACTTTATTTATCCAATTTTGGGGAAAGTCTTTTGTTATAGCAGTTACGATGACAACAGAGCGGGTGGAGACGACTGTCCGGGGTGATTTGTGACAGATGGATAGCAGCTAAAGTGAAAAGGAAGGTTCACAAAGTTGTAGCAAGACTTGCCATGATGCATGCTTGAAGACGGAAGCGCTGATAAACAGACACGACATTGAGCAGGCGACGCTGAGATTTTATCTGTAAGTGAAACGAGTGTATCAGAGGAACAGTTGACCAGAAACAGAACTCAGAGTGATGGTGAAACTGAGTTTATGCTAAACTCAGTCAAGCAGCCCGAGCTTTGTGTAAATGTTGGGCTGCAGCTTAAGGTCGCTACATAATGGTGACTATTTGACGATGCATCTCAGACCATGATACAGAGTTATTTGAAAGTTATGTAACAAGTACCGTAACTAAATGTTTAAGACTCCAACACTGGACGTGTATTTGTAAATATGGCATTTTGCCAGACATATTAATAAAACCTCCTGCATTCAGATCTGGATCGACTCAGATCACTTCTAATTTGGTTGAACCCCACCTCTGAGTTTCATCCAACTTAAAGTAATACTAGTAACAAACAGACAAGCTGAACCAATCAACTAACCTTTGACAGATAACAAAGACAGAATACTCCTTGTTATCTGCACTTTTTCCAGCCCAGTACTTTTACTTTTTCACTTTGCAAGAGTAGCTTTGCATTATTCCCAGTTTAAAATATTCCTTGAATCCTTGGCTGAATCCTGGATTCCTCCACCGTCTCAAAGAAGCTTTTTTACTCTACTCTAGATCCCGTGCCTTAAAGGCCATTTTCCCTCTAAGCCAGTCTTCTTCTCATTGGCTTCCCCTAACAAACAAAAAGGTTTGAATAGCAGGTGGGTGGGGCTTCATTGCTAACAGCCAATAGTAAACAAACAAAAAACAAATAGAGTGTCATTAATGGAGGATTTAGAGCAGTATAAACCTCACGCTTGTGCATTTGTTGACCTATAGACATTATTTGAAACTTAAATTAATAACATACATATGAAAGAAAATAAGCAAGAACACAATCATTCCACTTTAAATCTGGTGATAAATGATGACCTATTTTATTTTATTTTATTGTATTTTTGTGTGTGAAGCAAGACATTATGGAGGCAATGTCTGTAAGTCATTAGTTTGTCTCCACTGGTGCACAGCTATTGTCCATTTGAACTGATCCACGTCCTCACAGCGTGGCTCCACATCAAATACACAACCTTCCCTTTTGTCTAGAAGTGAGCGAGCGCTCTGTTCTCTTCCCCATAAATGTTATTCCTGCACTCATCAGATTTCCCCAGCAGTATCTGTGTCACCTCTTCCTGCCGAGAACTAACTCAAAACATGTTTGCCTGTGATTCAGCATACCACGCCGAACTGGTATTTGTTCATTAAACAGAGCGTTCGTTTTGGCTGGGAGGATCTCAGAGGTTTCTTTGCGGGATCAGGTATCGGTCATCCTGTGATTGTGGTGGAGAGTCTCCGGGTCACCACGAGGAAAGAATTCCTGAGAGGAAAATAATGTGTCCGCGTCAATGCCAGTCAAGTGCGTCAGCCGATCAAAAAGCATGTTTCCAGTTAACTCTAGACATAAACAATGATTAAAGGCTCACAAACAGTCTGACAATGATGATTAAAAAGGGATGAGAAAATATTACCCACTTAATAAACTATAGGCGTCTCCCTCTCACCGAGCCCGGGGATCTCTTTATTATATACACAACATCTACTGAACATACTCTCCCCAAGTCAGGGTTACACCCCCCAAAGCTTGGCCTTATTAACAGCTGGATTGTTGTGAACTTTACCTTCCATATCTATTTCAAATAAGCTGCACAACAGTTTTGTTTTGGAGTCTCATTAAACACAAAATATAGCCAAATGTACTTAACTGAAATCTGGAGTCATCATGTGAGGATAATTTAGACGAATTTGACTTCCTTGTATGAAAAAATAATAGCAGAAAATATGTGAAAAATCTTCACATGCGTACACAAAGACATATGAAAAAATGTTATGAATTAGATCTGCTTTTAAAAAAACATATGAGCCTTTTAGACACCAATTCCTTTCCATTGATCAGAAGGCATATAAATGTGTTGGCTTTATGTCTGGTTGAGCACAATGGCTACTTTTTCGTGAAGTCTGCAACCGCAGTCTTAGTAGGTCTGACCTTTCAAGATGACACAAGTGTGAACTATGCGCCTTTGCATTAAAAAATAAGCATGCAGAGGATCTCATGTCTAAACAGCTCAGTTTAAGATACCTACTATGATGCATTCACAATGCATACACTATATCAGGGGTGTCAAACTCCAGGCCTCGAGGGCCGGTGTCCTGCAGGTTTTAGATCTCACCCTGGGTCAACACACCTGAATGAAATGATTAGTTCATTACCAGGCCTCTGGAGAACTTCAAGACATGTTGAGGAGGTAATTTAACCATTTGAATCAGCTGTGTTGGATCAAGGAAACATCTAAAACCTGCAGGACACCGGCCCTCGAGGCCTGGAGTTCGACAGCCCTGCACTATATGAACAAAAGTATGGAGCCATCTACACATGACACCCACAGGAACTGTTTGGCTGTGAACCCATGCTATGAAGGTCCCAGCACACAGTTTTTGTGCTGCTGTTAACGCAAGATGGGATTTGGAAATCTGAAGCGTTGGCTGATTTTACACACGATGCGCTTCAGCACTCGACGAAACCCGCTCTGTAACGTTATCTGGTCTGCCACTTCATGCCTGAGCTGCTGTGGTTTATGAATGCTTCCACTCTGTAATAATAGCACTTACAGCTGATTGTGGAACATCAAGAAGGGAAGAAATTTCATTACCTGAATTGCTACAAGGATGACATCCTAATACAGTATAACAGACACTTGAATTCATCTTTAAAATCTTTAAAACAAGCCTTTCTTTCACAAGTGTTGGTAAAGGCAGACTCCTTGGCTAGGTACTTGATTTTGTACACATGTGACAACCTCGCTGAAAATACCTGAATTCAAAGATTAACCACATAGACCACACAGTGTCAAAATTTGCAAGCATAACAACATTCATTCTGTCAGTGTTGTTGCTTCATCCCATCACACCTTTCTTCACACATCTGTTGACCTGCTTTGTAAAGTACTTGGTAATTCCACCTGTAATGTGTTGAAATATTATTGTGTCGATACTTAAAATACCTTAGCAGGCAGTATTTTAACAATAGGGTGTATATGTTTGCAGCTGTTGGTGTTGGTGATCAATATCAGCCAAGTGGGCTGGAAACTAATGTGTGTAGCCAGATCCCTTTTTTGGGTATATTTGTGCTTTTGTACATTTTCTCTCAGTGTTTTTTTTGTTTTTGTCTCTTTGTGTTTTACTCTTTGTGCCTTCTCTGTATGTTGTTAAAGTCCTGTTATTGTTTCCTGCGAGGCAGCTAATTTCCCAGGCTACATTTATACAACAAGTGTGGCTTGAGTTTCGACCTCTTTATACCCTTGCTCTTTTCCAGGCACCTTAGAAGAACGCAAAGTTGAGCCAGAAACTTCCATCCTGTTTTCAGAGACCTTGACCACAAAGATTTAAACAGCACATTACTAAGTGTATTTGTGGCTTGAACACACGCTTAACTTCACTCCAATTAAAGGCATCAGGCTGAACAGATATCTGCTGCCTTTTTGTCCCAGCTGTGAACTGCAGGACATTAATACCTGTCTGCTCTCCACTCCAGTCTTTTATTTTTCAATCCAATTTTATTTATGTAGCACCAAATCACAACTTTATATTGTAAGGTAAAGAACCTACAGAGAAAACCCCAACAATCAAACCATGCCCAATGAGCAAACACTTGGTGACAGTGGGAAGGAAAAACTCTTGTTTAACAGGAAGAAACCTCAGGCAGGGGCACTGGATCATTTGAATCCTCCTGCCTGAGCTTGTTCGACTTATTTACTTCTCTTTACTTTGTGAGTTAATGTAATTAAAACTATCCATCCTGCCTCTGTTGTGTTTGACCTTGACTTAATGTTTTAAAGAAGAATAACGTTTACAATTACTCATTTGTTGTTATTCTATACAAAAAAACAAACAACCAAACATATTTAATCCTACATTTCCCATATTGCAAATTAATAGTGTTTCCTCCCCTTCCTGCTCACACCTCCACTTTGTACTGCAGGCTTTTTGTTATAAATTTGCCGTCTCAAACTCAAGCTAAGATACCCTGCTGGTTAGTCTCTGGATGATTTGGCAAATAACTGTCTGCCTCTTCTAAACAGAAGAGGTAAGTGTGCGAAAGTAAGTGCATGAGTAAATGAATGTTAGTGAACAGCAGCTTCTCATAACATCCTCCCAAAGACGACAGATAATGAGTTTAGAATCAAATCAGGTGTAAATGCTGATATCATTATAGCGACTGTAATGACTCAGTAATCACCACCATCGTAGTAGTTATGAGGACTGAAATGAAATTGTAAGTGAGCGATGGAAGTCGAAGCCAAGAAATGGAAAATTGGAAAATGCTTTGTATTAACGCATCGAACAGGATTTAATCTTCATTTAGAGGAAACATTACACGCTGTATTGTGTCTTTTAATGGTAACTGTATCATTGCTGCATCAGATTTACAGAATAAAGATTTATAGATTAACTGGTGAGCATCAAAAATAGCCTCTGATTATAATTACTACAATATTTAAAGATGTTTATTACAGATTTCTACCAACACAACAGTTTGGCAGTAACCACCTGGTTTCAGATGGTTAGGGAGGCTGATAGTTGGTGATGTGCAGCCGTCATTATGCTCAAAAGTATTTACTCAACCAAATAACATGTGAAACAATGAAATTATATATGAATTACCTCACCATGTAAATATAGGAGGAATCATAAACTGTAAAGATGGATGTATCCATTGTGATGTCACCCACTGGTTTTAATCTCCACATTTTAAAGGCTCATTATCAGCTTTTTGATCTGTTCCATGTTAGTTTTCTGAAACCAAAGCTCACCATAACTGGAGTGCTAAGTTATTAGATAGGGTAATGCTAGCAAGCTCGGTTAGCACACGGCAATCCTAAATTGTATGGAAGTGATAAAATGTCTGCACAAACCAGCTAATTAGGTATCATTCCATTAAAAAAGCAATAAACAGTGCAAGCAAGGTGAAGACTTCCAGCTGACTTAATCCAGTTAGCAGAGGTTTAGCTTAGCAGATGCAGAAAAGTAGCCACACCCCTAACTCCAGTATCCAGAAGTATGACTTAAAGGGTCGGAAGCCATAAACATGAAGGTTACACTCAGGGCTCATCAAAACTCTATTTTATGGTCATCAAGCCACAAAACCCGTATGTGATGTGTCCAAGCATTTAGTTGGAACTCTAAACAATGACAACTCCCAAATTAACTAAGGCAAGAGAGAAAATATAACAGGGCTGCAAGCAAAATGTATTATTATTATCCAAAAAAACACAACAAAAAAACAAATAAACAGATTCTAGTTCAGTGAAATTAATGACATTACTTTAAGTGAAGGTCAGAGGGTTTTAAATGAAATGGGTAAACACGGTGGCACTGACCACTGGACCTCAATAGTTGCTGTGGAGGCAACAAACAAACAAAAAAACCTCAAAAAAAACCAAAGCAACAACCTCAAAGCTTATAACATGACCTGCAACACTAAACAGAGAGGTGGAGCAGCTGAAGAGGGCTGCTGGCAGACCACAGCAACCTTGACAGCAGAGTTTCAACCATGTGTCCATACAGGGAGAGAAGCTGAGTGGCCTCAGAGTTTAGCCTTTTGTGGGCCAAAGTTCTGGCATAAACCTTTTACTTGGATAAAGAACAGAGGACGAAGCATCACATGTGCACACATGGGCAGGACCTGTGTCACCTTGTAGTCTGGCTAAGAAAACTAAGGAGAATTTTGTTTGTTAAAAGTTGGACTTCTAATGTGTTTAATGGTGCGAAAGGTTGCATTTTAACCCAAACTATGAACGTCAGTCTCTTAGCTGAAAAGGCAGCAGATGGTTTATGCAGAAGTGTAAACACTGAGTATTTTCCAAGAACATTACCAACAGATATGAAAAATGTTTACAGCACACTGTCTTGACAGAAGAAGAGCACACAAGGGTGACTTTGTGACTCTCCCATTTGTGTTTATCCTGATTCTGCAATCCTCATTACAGAATGATGAGCTGCTTTAGCAAATCCATTTACGGACCTGGTCTGAAAGACTTTTGACTGAGAAAAGTTGATCCAAGTTTTATGTTTTGAATGTTTAGTCTGTCTCGAAGTTTGTCAAAACTTCTTTAATTTCTGTGTGTGCTGCTGAGATGAGGAAAGGTTTTCTCCACCAGAAATACTTTACATACCATGCAGTCTCCTCTTCTCAGCAACTTCTGCTTTTTGTTACTAATGTTGTTGTCCTCTCAATGAAGATATAAACCCTTTGCCCACCTCTTGCTTCCTTATAAATATTGCATAAGTAGCTGCTATTATCTGAGCTCTGTAGCTGTGACCCTTGCAGTCTTGACTTTCAGATAGTTCTACTTTTATTCAATGAATATTTCTCCTGGAGTCATGGTATGTCTGGGTCTCTGAAGACATATTGCACAGTATGATTGTTAGTAAACTCTTGTAACTGGTGGAATCAAGCAGGGTCAGTGCACAGGGTGAATCTAGAAGGGTGGCATGGGGTGGCAAGTGCCACCCTAAAATGATCCCTTGCCACCCCAAGTGCCACCCCAGTTTTGCATATGACAGTGTTGTTTATTAAAATAAGATAGCATTAACAGTTTGAGCGTAGTTACAGTCAACAGTGAATATAAATGCTAAAACTGAATATATTGGATAGTGTCCCCCGCCCCCCCACCCCCACCCTCCAACAAATGGTTCAGCCCATAGCAGGACCGGCTTTTTTCTTGTTTTCAATAGCAAGCATGCTTATGATTGTGCCAGAGCACATTTTGAACAACACCATGGGAATTACGGATTTTAAACAGGTGGTCGGATGTTGCACTCTGGAAATGGAAGGAAGGTGAGTGTTATTAACCCTCCGTGGTCCACGGACACGCTGCACCTCCAGATCACATGACTATTTTAAGCTGACATAGCAACAAGCTGCAGCCACGCTGAGTCTCTATTTCAGCCCACACTGAAAGTTCGGAATTCAAAGTTTTTAAATTTTAATTACAGGCCAGTAAATCCAGAGTTATGATAATATATATAAGCCACGCTTTTTTCTAAATACTGTCGTCACGTTTTTGTGTGTGTGTGTTTTAAGCGTTTTCTAAGGACAGCGCGAAAACAGTAAAGAAAGGAAAAAAAAACACCTATTTCCTATCGATGGAAAAATGTACCATGTCGACCAATTTAAAAAAAAAAGTCAACACGTGGGATTTGGTTGTTTAGGAAGAGGGAAAAGTTTTGGGAGTGACGGTAACGGCAGAGAGAGCGAGTGAGAGAGAGAGAGAGTTTTTAGATGTGGGAGATTTGTGACGTTTAGTGTGGAGTGTATACTTAGTGTATTGTGTTGTCTTGTGTAGTTGTTCTGTTGTGTAGTCGTTTTGTTTTGTGTGTCAGTGAGGGCACTAATGAATGTCACTAAGGTACGTTTGCAATGTAAACACTGTCACTAAGTAGAAAACCAGCGGAGTGATACACCTCCTGTTGTCAGGCCTGCAGGTTTATCCCTGTGCTGTTCTCATCTGTCTTTTGGTGGACAAACTGGTTTTTTTTTCACTGGCACACATCATTTGTGGGGCATCTTATTGCGAGACCTGATTGTTCTCTCATTATAGTTTTAGTAATATTTTTAAATAGTTCTACAAAATGAAAAAAACGGCAGGTGTATTGGCTGCATTTTTAGATAAATAGTTGTATATGTTTACAAAATGTACAATTTATATTTACTCAACATGTCTGTGGGTTTTTACAGTAAAAAATACTACTAAGATTACTTTCTAAGTTCTTTGTGTGATTTCAGATCAGTAATACTAATGCAGTATGTCAGTGAAAAAACAACTAAATTCAGTTGAGCTGAAAAGATACCAAACAAGGCAAGGGGAAAAATAAAATGAAACAATTTGAGGGTGAAATACAAACGTAAACTCAAAAGGAATCAAAAATGGGCAGTTGTATTTCAGACCTCAGAGGGTTGATCCAACAAATCATGAAAAATTAGGTTTAAATTTTTGTTCATGACAGTGCAGATTTCTGACATTTTGTGTAATTTAAGCATGTAACAATGTGATTGTTTTCTAACAAAAAACAGTGTGAAACTTAAGTTAGACTTGTGTTTGTAAATGAACTGGCCCATGTTGTGTAGCTTTCTGGAGTTTATACTTATTGGGCTACATATTTATTTATTATACAGGCTATACAGTACATAACATCAAAACTCACATGTTTTATGTAACTAAAGTGTGTAATTATGTGGGCTAAAGACAATAATTAAGTTATAGACTATATTTATATGAAACACGTGTATACTTACTGCATTTGAATCATTTTAACCATATGTAGCCACCTGCATATGTGTTTGGGGGAAAAAAGGGCTTTGATTTTGCCACCCCATTTGATTTCTTTGCCACCCTCATGCCACCCTAAGAAAATTTCTCTAGATCCGCCCCTGGAAAGGACTCACTTTTTTGTGGCGGCTGCTGGATTTATCCAAGTGTCTTCTATGATATCTAAGCAGATGTTAAATGAAATATTGTGTGCTTTCCAACCCACAGCAGGCATAAAGGTAGCATAAATCTGGGAGTGCATTTGGTGTCTTCAATATTGCATCTCTGCAGACTTCACACCATCAAATTACACCAAGAAGCATTTCAGAGCTAAAATGTTTAACCTGCACTGAGCCTTTTATTTTGAAAATCCTCCAGATTCTCTTTGGTGTTTCTGTCTCTGACTTCCTGACCATCTTATCTGCTGTGAGCACCTTGATAGGAAAATATCTAGGTGCTATTTTGAATGAGCACGTCCTCTGGGACACACTGCCCATCCTTTGGTGGAATGCATTCAGCGGTTGAATGCAGTGGTGCCAAAATACAACACAGCTGTATTTCTGTAGTCTGAGAGGCCTCTGCACTGGAAACAAGAATAAAACTATATCTGAGCACATGTACGTAAAGAGTTAAAATCAGTGGTATTAACAATACAAAAACAAGTTTGTGTCTTTGTCATCCTCTTTTCAGGTACACCCACTCAACAAACAATTTCTTTTTTATTTTGCTCTATTTCGGCATGTTGTTTTACACCTTCCTGAAACAGAGCTGTGAAAGCGCAGCATTGCTGTCAGTCAAAAATAATGAGAAGAAGAAGAATTTGTGTCAGAAAAATTGTGCTGCATGTAGCTCCAAAACCTGCATGCCACAATCCAAGAAAGTTACCAGATAAATTAAATTTTGCATACAAGAATGAAAGTGTTTATACCAATAATATGTCTACATAACAACTGTACACAAAAATGAACCATTTTTAAATGATAAAGCAGTTTGGTTATATATATGAAGGTAGTTACTCATTAGATAAATAACCTTAATTTGAGTGATTATCAACACATAAAAACGTTATATATGGAACAAGATGTGAAAATGTGAAACTTAAAAAGTTTTAAATTAAGGTTTTAAAAGCTTCTTGTGCTGGTTATTAAATTACTACCATCATCTTTGCAGTTGTGGATATCTTTGGTAGATTTCACTTTATTTCAGTGGCGTTTCCTTTTTTTATAATGTCTCTGTTGCTACCCATGATTTAATCTAACAGTCACCATGGATACCACAGGCTCCCCTGCACTTGTCCAGCACAGTCTATTATTGTAAACTGTAACTGCAAACACCTCTGTTTAGCTGCCCAGAAAAACCTTTAAAACGTGAATCTTTTTATCATTTCATTTGTTAAAAACATTTAATGGACTGAATAAAACAATCTGTAGAGAATGAAGACATCTGTATCTTCTCTCGTAGGTAAAGCTATCACATTTATAACTTCTTTCCCCCCCTCGTTGGAAAATACAGCAGCTGTCGCTTCAGCTAGGAGACAAACTGTGAGCCAGCTGCACAGATATCTTCTGTTTTTGTTATTTGTTGAGATGTTTGAACACTGCATTTGAAATTACCTGCTCGCTCCTGTATTATAGCAGTAGCTGTGGATGTTGGTCAGCTGGAGCACCCTTTATGTTCAGCACCCATGGTCCCCAGAAGACTGTGTCTGTGAGAATGTGTCGTAGGCTATTGAAGGGATTCTATTAGACACCTTGATGTTCCTCTCTGAGTAAAGCGTGCGATTTACCAAATGAGATGTTCCACCTTGATGGTCAGTCCACCTTAAGGCCCAGTAGCCAGGGACAGGAGACGATGATTAATCTTCACCTCTACATTATGTACTGGTCAGGTCCTCTATTTTAGAGAGATGCTAAATGAAGGAGAGGGAGAAGAACTGCTTTGCTGCCTGGGAAGTTATTAATTCCTTGTGGATTGTGATGCAGAAGTGAATCCCACCTCCCATACCCCAGAGAGGTCAGGCTAAGAGTTCAACAGACTGCACTGTAGTGTTGGCTGCAGTTTTTTCCTTAATTTTTATAGTGTTTATACTTTTTGTTTTTAACCATTTTATACTTTTATTATTGTTATATGGGTTTTTAAGTTTGTACTTATGTGTATAGCATTTATTAAGGATTGTGGCCTCTCTGATTGGTCTGAGCCTTTGCACCTGTTTGACTGAAAGGATGCGTGGCCGCCCATGAGAGAGCTGTCGGGTGAAACAATGGAGCCAATTATGGAGCGTTTCTTCCAATCTGATTGTGGGAGTTTTATCTATTTTACTGTAGGGTTTTTGCAGGATATTAACATCCAGTTAGTGCAAAGTTTGAGGATGTAAAAGACAAGTGCTTTAATTTGCTCTTATGCAACAAAAACAAGCATTTTTAACTCTTAAAAACTGAAAGTCGGCATGCAGAATAACCTCCAGCCCTACATCCTTGGGGCTCTTGAAGTGCCAGTGCCTCAGGGCCCAGCACGCCTAGTCCTGATTGATTCTTTAATAGGGAATGAACAGCAGCGCCTGGTGCTTTGGGTAATTGTCACATTTGTCACCCGGAGAGGCGAGCTGAGGCAGTGAGCTAAGGCGGCGAGCACGAGCAGCGTCTGTGATCTAATTGGACAGAGTTATCAGGCACCGAACAGCGGCATCCGAGCGACGAGCGGTGGTGATCCATATCCTGCTCACAACAAGAATGAAAAGTCGTTGAGAGAGACAGAGAGACATTAGAAGCATTGGGCACATGCATCAATTTACATTCACATCCTCATAAACGCGCGCGCACGCACACACACACACACACACACATTGAGTGTATCGTATTAGTTTTAGTACCAATATATCTACGTAAATATATAGCAAACAAGTCTTTGCCATAAAACAAAGCTGCACACGGGCTTTCATCGTCACCTGAAATTTACACTAGAAGCAAGACATCATTTTAATAAGCACCATAAAAGCCTCTTTCCTCTTTACCAGGATGAGTGATATCAGGAGTATTACCAAACGTTCAATGTGCAAAAGTGTAACACTTTAGTTTTTGCTCACATTTATTAATTGAAATAATTTTGCTGTACATTCTTACTCATATTTCTCAGATTTTATTTTTCTCCTTCCAGTACTATGGCCGCCTGCCAGAGTATTCATTTTGACAGCCAGAGTGAAAAAATGCTGCCAATGTTCCCAGCTCTGAATATCAAACAATTATAATGACAATTATAATGAATTTATAATTTTTAAGACCTGGAGAAACTGGCAGTTGTTTAAAATTTGAAACCACTTCCTGAAGATTTTCTTTTACAGTGGAATAATTGGTTTCAAATCTGTTTAAATCCCTTACCAGACTGTTTGGCATCCACCCCGAAGGTTTAGAAAGCTCTTTAGCTCTCCTTGTGATCATGAAACCGCACTGTTCAGTGGCAATGAGAGCAGCAGACCCAGAATATAAGAGGTTTTAAATAAGACCTCCTGTCCAAAAGAAGACCTTATTGTTGGCAACCCTGATTCTATATTTACAGATCTGAATGCATCACTTTAAAGAACAGGCACTGTTTCATCACTCATTTGATTGCTGAAATATACTGGAACAAATCAGTAGTTTCCTTGGGATGTACTTACTTTTTCATGACTTAAAGGAAGAAAACTTTAATTCGATTTCAGTGAATTGTGCATTTTACTGTTCCACAATGAAACAAAACATCTAAAGGTGAAACTTCATGTCTTGATTCTCTTGCATTCATCACATGAATCCAACACAGATTTTACATTGATCCATACGTGGGCCATTGATCCACCCATACTGGTCCGATCCCCAGGTGCTGAAATGGGGTTTGCATACATGGCTGATTTAAATATTGGACTTTATATTGGGAAATATAAGTAATCCGGGAACCACTTACTTTTAACCGTACTGTCCACCATTACTGGTCAGTCAAATATGACCTACAAGGTTTGCCACAACATATACCATCTACTCCAAAACTTAAAACATGACCCTAATATGGTTGTTTTTTAATATATTTTAAAACTTCAGCACCAGAACAATAGTAATTCCTTATGGGGTAATGCGAGTGCATATAAAAGCTGTTTTTTTTTTTAAGGGAGGACACTACAGGGGATTAGATATTTTTTTGTATTGCCAGCCTCTTAAAAGTGTTGAAAGTGGAGCTGTTAAGCTTTTTCCTTTCATTTAGTTAGTTTTACAGTTCCTGTTAAATATAGTGAGTGCTTCAAATAATTAGACAGAAGCTCAGACTAAAGAAAGGTTTGTTTTTTTTATACTGGGGTCTTTATGATGTCAGTGAGATTTGACATCCTAATATGTTCATATCAGGTGCACAGCTCTTTGTGGGAAGGGCTAAAACTGCTTGTTTCAGATAGAGGTTTAAGTGTGACTCATTCTCTCTGAGAATAAAAAAGGGGCTGTAAATACAGAGGACCACTTAAATGTGTACTTGTAGAAGACATGCTAAAATAGCACAAAATCTTCTCATATTGTCCCGTGATTATCTTGAATTATACATGTGATAACATGTGATGTTAACATCCCAACTACAAAGCAGAACACGGCACCAGCGCTATGGTTTGGTTTGGTAAGGTTTGGTTTGCTTCTTCTGACTCTTTTCAGATAGTTCCTTTTTCCCATGAAGAGGGTGTCAGTGCTTAAAATGAATAGGTGACTGGTGCCTAAAACAATTTAGAAAAACGTTTTGTTGCATGTAGACATCATAGCACAGATAACCCAGGACACATGAAAAAGGAAGCACGAGAGAGCCTCTTTGACAACACATGACGAAGGAGGAGGCTACCTTGTTTAAGACCTTCTGATGAAAGAGTTGAACTAATGCTCATGTGTCCTCTGTAATAATTTATGACCCCCTGCAGCTGTGCAAATACCACTATCAAGCAACATTTCTCACCGCGAATGACGGCATGAGCTTCAGTATTATAATGACGGATCAGCCCTGGATAATTCATCTGAGGGCCCTAAAATATGCAATTACTCTGCAAGTTGCTGAGGATCCATCTATCACAATGCACAGCAATTCGCCTACAAAAGGCGGTGTTTTTATCAACGCAGCAGTTAAGGGATAGAACATTATAGACCCTTGGTGCGTTCTTTTGTTGACCAAGATGAAGATCTGATCCATAACAGCAACTTACAATGGAGGTGGAAGAAGGAAGGAGTTGCAAAATCTATTGACTGTGAAGAGCCAAGTGCTCAGGTTGACCTCTGACCACAACGATAAGGAGCCTGGGAGTGAATGCCTTACAACCTGCAGTCAATCTATCATAAACACAAAAGCCAGTCCACTAAGAATTCTAATGTCCAGGTCTCTTAATGTCTTACTATTTTGCCAACATGAACTTTTGGCTTCTGTCATCTCTTAACAAACCGCCACAATTTTCATCATTTTATTGCTGTCTGTCCTGATTCCAAAGGGGAGGTTGTATACCAAATTTCTTGGAACCAAATTCCAAAGATTCACAGGAACATGATTTAAAAAGATTCACATAATAACATCTTTGCTCCTCTGCAGGAATGAAAAGTAAAGGCTGTGATTGGCTGAGATTTCTTTGTGTCTAAGAGAGAGGTGGAAAGGCCCAGTTCTAGTCCGGTACCATAATGTCACCCCCACATTTATAATAGTAATGGATTTAGTTTCAAAACATAGTTACAAAGTGATTTACGGAAGATGGTAAAACAGCCCAAAGTCAAAAATGAAAAAAAAAAAATAAAGACTTGAGAAACAAACCATAAAACATGAACAAATGTGAATAATATAACAAATCAACTAAATAAGCGGCGGTAGAGAAATAAAACAGATTCAAGAATTGAAGAAAACAGCTGTCCTGTAAAAGTAAATTTTGAGGAGTGATTTAAAAGCAGAAACATAGTTTGCTAACTACGTTTCTTCTGGTAGAGTTCCACAGGTTTTGCGTCCATTTGTTTATGTATTTGGCTACCATGTTGAAGGATTTTTGGGTATGGAGTCAACCCAGATGTGCTTGAGTTCAGTCCTCCAAAAAGCCAACAGCACACAGCCCAACAGTGATGATGCTTTGCAAAGATGGAAGTCTGATGAGTTGAAAAGGTTTCTTGAGGAGGACGGAGAGAATTCATTGCTTTCTGTTTCTCGTTAAGCTAGTGGACCGACAGCAGCACAACCATAAACAAGTGTAGTCCACAGTACTAGTGCTCCCACATGTTTTTTACACTGCCCCCTGGTGACTATACACAGAAACACCATGTATAACATAGTCTGCACAGTTCTTCATAGAACCAGCCCAGAACCATGCCTGTCCCTCAAGAAGGGTTTTACGGTGGCCCTGAGAGGCCAAATGGACTGCAACTTAAGAAAACATCAGCAATAAAAAAAAATGCTGCAAAAGCACACAAAACACAATGGAAATAGGAAAAAAGAAAACTGAAATAGGAAAAACAAAAACAGAAATAGGAAAAAACACAAGGGAAGTGTTTCTGGGGAGACAATAACCTGACGGACCAGTTGCAGGAACCAAAATATGCCAAGAATTGAGCTGGGAGCCACTTAAAAGAAGTGGAGGATCGATCAGTTTTGTGAGGAAAGAAAAGATGAGAGGTAAGTGTGTTAGCCTAACTATTAGCCTAAAAATCCGTCATCAGTATTATATGAATCATGATAAAAAATGCCTACCATGTTTTGGGTTCCTGCAACTGGTCTGTCGGGTTATTGTCTCCCCAGAAACACTTCCGTTGTGTTTTTTCCTATTTCTGTTTTCTTTTTTCCTATTTCCGTTGTCATTTTTCCTATTTCTGTTGTGTTTTGTGTGCTTTTGCAGCGTTTTTCTTATTGCTGGTGTTTTCTTAAGTTGCAGTCCGTTTGGCCTCTCAGGGCCACCATAGGGTTTGGCTAATAAGGCCTAAATAAATCCATTATATAGATGTAATCAAGAACTTGTAAGAACAAATAAAAGTTAAAATAACCTCTGTAGCTAACAGGTAGCCATTGTAGTGTAGCAAGGTTAAGAGTGACGTGGTTATGCCTTTCTGAAATTGTTAAAAGTGTTGCAGCTGAGTTTTGAATGAGCTGAAAGTGGGAGATGGACTTTTTGGCTGTGGCCCAAGTAGAAGGAATTACAGTAGTGCAAGCATGATGAGATGAAAGCATGTGTGGCTTTTTCCAGTTCTGCTTCAGATAGCGTCTGTAATACCTTGGCAATTTGTATGTCAAAAATAAAGATCTGTTCGAGTAAAAGATAACACTCAAACTGCACGTGGGATGCTGGATGTTGAAGGATGGCATTCCAAGATCACTAACAGTCATTCCAAACCAACTAGTCTGAAATGAGAATGGGTTATAAAGCCCTCGGTCAACAGGCTTGCTAACCTAAACCAACACCTCAGATGTGCAGAGGAAAGTGTGCACACTTACAAAAATGAGTTTTAAGCTCAGAAGAGCTGTCTCAGTAACAAACCAAACTGACTGTCTTTGGTGAAAAAAGGTTAAAAAAAAGATGATGGGATTTTGATTTAAGCTGCAATAATTTCAAATACCTGTTAATAGTTTTTAATCACTGAGTTATCCTTTAACTGCTTCTGTGGTACTTCCAGATTTATGCTCTGTGGGCTTTTCATGTCCAGCATGTTTATGAATGAATGCAAATAAAAATTAACAATGTGTTCATTGTTGCCTTATTTGTTCTGTATATATACTTCTAGTATTTTTATAGTGGCCCAATTTGAACTTTAACATGCAGATTTATCAGGACAGAAAAATTACAGAACATCGGCACAATAAACACACAACGTGTTTTAACAGACTTTTTTATTCATTGTTTATTTGATTGTTGTAGCACAGCCAAGTCACATATTCACAGGAGGGATACAGGCCTTTCCCCCATGTTTACCTATGAATTAAGAAAAAGACATATTGCTTAATGTTTGACTGATTATTGCTCAAATTTGACTCAAGATAAATGATAGGATAATGCCATCACTCATGCAAACTCACCTCTGCCTCTTCACTAGTCTCCCAGAGTGTTTGGGCAAAAGAATTCCTGTGGAAGCCTGTCACATGTTGTTGTTGTTGTTGTTGTTGTGTTTTTTTGTAATGTAAATACTGCATACTAGGGACCCAGTTACATGGAGGGAGATGATCTGCTGTGGCATCCCCTAAAGGAAGCAGCCAAAAGAAAACAAAGAAGACTGTAGATTTGTGCATATTTTTAAACCATTCCTTACTCTGTATGTGCATGCCCTTTTAAATGCACTGGCACATGCCAATAGCAGTCAAAGGCCTTGCAGTGTATATTTACAGACACTTGAAGAGGGCAGCATGGTGATGTGGTGGTTAGCACTGTTGCCTCATAGAAAGAAGGTTCCTGGTTCAAACCTCCTAATCAGGCTGGTGTTTTCTGTAGGATTCACATGCTCTCCAGGTACTTTGGGTTCCTCCCACAGTCCAAAGACATGCATATCAGGTTAATTAGTGCTTCTGGCTGTAGGTGTGGATGTGACAGTGCAAAACGTGTAATAGAACTCTGATCCACCATGTCCATTTCACGCTTTGCCTCTCCAAAACGTGAAATGGACATGCATGCAGAAAGTTGCATTGCTGCATGGCTTAAAATAAAATATCTTGCTGTGCTGTTACTGCAGCTTATGGCTTGCATTCCCATTTCATGTTTTCGAGAGCCAAAGAAATGGACACAAGTCCCACTATAGCAGGGATAGGCTACATGATTGTGACCGTGGGCTAATGATCATAAGTTGGATAGGGAGTTAAGATGACTGATGGATGGACGTTCTGTTGACTTATTTGGGTTTAAAGATGATTTTGCCTGCAATTGGGAGGTACATGTATTCCCTTATGAATGTTTTTTATGATTGATCATCTAACTGACATTATACTGACATCATCTTAGTCCCGAATGAGGCATTCACCCTAGACATTGTCCTTTTGTCAGCCAAACTTGCTCACTGTGTATATCTGGGACTTGCACTCTTCTAGTTTACCCCCTTGGATGCCTGACTGAGGTCACAGTGCTAAATAGTTCAAGTTATTATTTCTTTTTCTTCTAAATTTCTATGATAAATACCAACAAAGTAGAAAAATAATATTTTAATAAAAACCTGTATTATATATTGAAACAGATCAGTCTTTAATCTTCAAGTTATTGACATTAATCTATTTGACTCATACGTTCATGTGATGGGAAGCTCCTGTTTTGGGCCTTAATTAAGAGACTGCTCCACAGGCACAAGTGTAAATCCATGTGGAGTTAACCTCTCGCTCCATGACAAGTGTGGGGACCGACAGGAATGTGGCCTTTATCTACTCTGCCACAGTCGAGCAGCTTTTTCTGGGTCATTGCTCCTCAAACATTTTCTTTTTAATATTACATCTATTATAGGTACATTAGTGGTATCATTAATCACTGAACATCTCAGTGGGAGTGATCACTTAAATAGTTTTTCAGCGGTATTTCAGATTCATTCAAATCATAGTATTTTTTATTTTATTTTATTAAAAACAAGTACTTTTGTAAGCATTTACATAACGAACTGTAGGAGGGAAATAACAATACCTCCACTCGAACATAACCTTGTAACTCTTTTCAAAAAGATTAGTGCTGATTTTGAAATGCTCTGAATATTTAGCCTTTCAAATAAAACAAAAAGTCCCTCTGTCCTCATTTTCTACTGATGTTCAATTAAAATAAAATTCACACCACAGGGTGAAATATCGAGAGGGGGACACAAAAATAATAAGAAAAAAGGGCAGTGATGATAAACAGCAATTACACGTTAAATAACAATAATCTAAAAAAGAGAGAGGACAAACATTTTACACTGTTGTGTAGAAGATCCACTCATGATATGGATTACATTTAAATGTCAGGGGCCATCCAGACTACATCGCTGAACAAGTGGAACGAGACATTTTATTATTTGGTCACAGGCTGGTGTGGATTCATGATGAGTGTGTGTGACGGGGCTGTTTGAATATATTTCCTCAGTTTTTCTCCTTCTTCAAAACTGAAGTGCAGACATTGTTAGACTTACTCCATAAGCTGCTAATAGTAATTAAAATTAATATTTTTTATATTATATGTGTGGGAAGCTCTGGGTTTGCAGGAGGAAAGGTTATATGTTGTCATAGCAGGCTGTTATGTTTGCTACATTATATTTAATAAAAATAAAAATAATAAAAATATGACAGTGAGTCACCTTACTTGTCTATTTCTTATTTTCTATTGAGGCATTGTTGCCTCATAGCAAGAAGGGTCCTGGTTTGAACCTCCTGATCAGGCTGGAAAGATGTGGAAGGCATAAAAACCATCTACAACAGATAAAAAGTATCTGGAAGTCATGTGCTTAAGAAAGAGGAGGAAAAACCCTCAGCAAGGATATGATCTGAAAGATGAATCTGTCCTTTCAGCTGATCCATCTAATGTTGGATCTAATTTCATCAGACATCTCAGTGGAAGAGTGATTTTCAAGAAGCCGTCCTTAAGGAACGGAGACCGGGAAACAAAAAAAGGTTCAGGAATGCCAAACTACACCAGGCCTAAGCTGTAAATCATTGGCGATTGGAATTATAGATTGATAAATCCAAATTTGACATTATAGGGTGAAATCTTCATCAGTATGTATAGAGGAGTGGAGGAGAGAGGTGAGGTACAACGGTGAGTGTGTACAACCATCTGTAAAACCTGGCAGAGCTTCTGTCATGGTTTGGGGCTACATTTCATTCAGTAATGTTGGATTTCTTTTCAGAATTGATGGAATTATGGACACAGAAAAGTACCGTCAGATTTTTATCGACCATGTAGTACCATCTGGAAAACATCTGATTGAGAATGGCTTAATTTCTCAGCATGACAATGATCCTAAACAGACTGCCAATGCACACAATGGAACACCATCAGTCATGGACTGGCCTCCCAAGTGCCCGTAGTTCAATGTCATTAAAGCAATGTGGGATCATCTTCATGTAGAATGGAACAAAAGGCTGCAAAAATCCAAAGAAGAGCTTTGAATACCCTTCAAGAAGCCTGGAGAAGTATTCCTGAAGACAAGTTAAAGAAATGACAAGGAAACAGCCTAAGAGAGTTTAGACTGTGTGGAAGAATACATGTGGTCATACCAAATATTGACTTTTAAACTCAGTTCTTGCTTAATATAACATAATATATCATTCCTGTGTGTTTCCCCATTTCAATAAATTGCTGCAACAATTCCTCTTTTTCCTAAAATGTAAAGAAATGAAGGCTGGCTCAAGAGTTTTGCACAGTACTGTATGCATCAAAGCCTAACCACCAGAAAAGCTTAGAGTTTCCACATAATGCTCTAAAGTCCACATGCTTGGAATAAACTAGTCTTTAACAAAGTCAGTGGATGAGTGAGAAGTCACGCACATGGCAAAGAACTTCTCTGTAAACTCTTTAACATCACACTCAAAACCTTAGAAAGAGATTAAAGGTAAATAAGGCCAGAGAGCTGAAATCAAGTCAACTCCCTAAAAACGTTTGGGTCTCCTTCCATCCATCAGTGTGTTCGTGGCTCTGACCTCTGTGGAGTCTCAGCAGTGCTGTAGACCAAAAAACAGCTCATCAGCAAACACATCAGAGTTTATTTACTCCTGCTAACCCACTCAGCAGCGTCTCTCTATGGCAGATGAAGCTTGCTCCTTTGATATCCATTACCGTATTATTCGCCGGTAATATCTCTGCCAGCATTATGGCTGTAATTATGACTGTCATTCAAGCCGGGCTTTTAACATAATTGAGTCATAAGAAATTAGCATAAAGGCTAATTTGTTTGATTATGCGTGAATTTGGGGAATTATGGAGCTAAGTGATGACGGCTGTGTGGCAGGTTAAAAATGAGCTGTGGGGAAATTGTTTAAGGAGCTCCGAGGAGAAGTGCAGCGATGCAGCCGCTGTTCATAATGTGTCCGTCATGCCTGCAGATCACCGCCGTCCTGCCAAAACCTCGTAAATCCACTCTTTGACTTTCATGGTTTAATATCGGGAGAAGGATCGCTCCCTCCTCTGTAAATCCCACCGTTGGTTGTGAGAAAGGACGAGGTCATCAGTTGACATTCTGTAGACAAACACTAAATCTCAAGGGGTTTATCCTTAGATTTGAAAGGAGTAGGACAGAAAGAGCACAGCTAGTTGGAGTTTGTGCTGGGTGTCTGACAAGCTTATTGTTGGCGATATGACAGAAATAGCCCCCAGAAAGACACTATTTTGGTTTTTGTGCAGACTTAAAATGAGATATAATGCATTAAACACAGGCAGCTGTCTCTGAGACAGGAAAATAAAGCAAACATGGAAGTGCTAACTCTAAGACTGGCTCCAAACGTGAGTCAGTCCCCATAGACTCTCATGTTAAAATGATCAACTTTAGAGGATCAGAAGCAAGATTTTGGCCTCTAGTTTTCCCCTTCATAACAGCTTTATAAGCAATGTTCCCTCTAAGCTGGCACGGTCTCTGCGCACAGAAAATCTGCGTTGCGCACAAAAAAAAAATGAACCTGAATTGAAATTAAAATTAAACCTTTAACAATTCTGTTTTGCAGTGTTAGTCAGTAAGTGACTGGCTGCTCCCGTATGGGATTAGAACGATGCCACCTTGTCCCATAGTCCAGCCAATAATGCGATTCACATTCGTATATACGCAGCTAATCAACGTTGTTGACAGGCTATGACAGCGTCCTTATGTGCCGACACCGGTGTTTTAGCTGGCAAAGCGGCGTGGCTGATGTGGAGTGAAGCCACGTTAATGACAACGTGTACAACCATTGGAGATGTGAGCAGGACAGACGGAACAATTGATGGAAAAAGTGTGGACTTTATACCAGTTTTTAAATTGTGTTGATAGGCCACGTAAAACCAGAGTTGTGATAAAAATATATGCAATGTTTGGTTTTCTTCCTGAATACTATCGTTGTTTATATTTACTGCGGGAACAAACGGTAAAAATGGCGTTTTATAAGGAAAACGCTCGAAAGCCTGTGAGCAAAAACAGCACCAAAAAACCCCACCCTTTCCTATTGGTGGAAAAATGTACCATGTCGACCAATCAAAAAATGATATGGCAACATGGCATTTATTGTTTAGGAAGGGGGAAGTTTTAGGAGTGACGGCGGTGTTTTGAGATGTGAGAGATTTGCGACGTTTAGCGCAAATCTTGTTAGTTAGTTGTAGTGTAGTCAATAGTTTTGTTGTGTGTCAGAACAATGAGGCGACTGCTGAATGTTACAGGTGTTACAGGAGTGATACATCTCCTGTTGTCAGGCCTACAGGTACCTACAGGCTTGTGATGTTCTCCTTTATCTCATAGTGGACAGAAATTATTTTTGGAGTGGCACAAATAATTTGTGTGGCATCAAATTTGATGCAGAACAGCTGATTGTTCTGTAAATAGTTTGAAAGGTTTATTTAAAAAAACGCCTTGGCTGCATTTTTAGGTAAACAGCTGCAAAAAAACTTTGTTGTTTGCAAAACTCAGTTACTTTTTTGAAGAAGTAACTATATAATTAATTGCCCAACATTGGTCATTATATACTGTATTTTGCAGACAGAGTTACAGGACTCTCTCCCAGACCACAGACTCAGACTCATAATACAAGTCAGAGCTTTATATTAAAAAAGATAAGAAAAAAAGAAAGTTGTTTTGAAAATTGGAGTTCAAGTTATTTTTACTTCCAATAGTGTTAACATACTACACAATTTTCATTGTAAGTGGGCTAAAGCAGTTAATTAAAAGTAGTCTAACATAAATGTAAATGCTGTAATTTGATTATTTTAATAAACCATGTAACTTGGATGGATTCGATGCTGGGGTGACCACAGTGCACACGTCTGCTGTTGCTCACAGTGGTCCAAGGGACCGCTCAGGGAGTTTGTGTGTTCGCTCAGTCACATGAAAAATTAGAGGGAACATTGTTTATGAGGTCTCTTTCATTAACAGGTGTCCCAACACAGAAAGCTGTATGCTAAGAAGATCTGCTGTTGGTGTCCTTTTGAGCAATTTTACTTGATATATCTAACAAAACACTAAGACGTACTGTGAGGTACAGACCACCCAAGAAGTTTGTGCTTTAGTTTTGGTACGAGAAATTCTAATATTTAAATTTGATACATAGATATATGTCTGTACACCCAAGGATGACCGAGTGGTTTTGGGTTGGAAGGAACCTTTCCTAAAAAGTGCAAAACATTAATGATTAAAAATCAGTTTCTTTATTTCTTTTTATCAGTGTTGGGTTGTGACTTTGGGCTGTTTTTTTCAAAGTGGACTGGAATAGAGACCTTTTTTGAGTTTTGAGGACAGATCTAAGTGAGAGAAATCCAAAGCTGGTCACAATGACCAGTCTCGGACAAAAACATTTAGCATGACTATCTCATGACGTGACAGTGGCTACAACCTACATCTGCTAACTACCCAATAACAGGAAGAAGGAACGTTCTGCTGCTCCCGTTTTTCTCGAGGGATCACCAAAAGATGTGGTTTGACACAGATTTTGTACCAAATGCCTTTCCTGACACAACCTTTCCCTTTATCCAGGCACGGGACTGACACCTGAGGCTGAATTTGTATACCCTCTCCATCTTGAAGTGGGGATCTTTCATGTGTGAGATAGTTGTGTTAACCACAACCCCACAGATCCAACTGACTAACCAGCTAATTATATACATAAGCATAACAGCAAATCTCCATACAGCCATTCACCCACTCCCCCTTCCTGTTAATGTGAAGAAGTTTATCTGCACATTTAATGCCTGAAATATCTTAATATAAGAAGAAGTGCAATTTGAACAGTACAGAGAAATCTGACAGCATAACTTTTTAAACACTCTTTAAAATTACAGAAAAAGGTTCTAGTAGCTCACTGCCCAGACTGCCCTGTAATTATAAAACAGAAACGTTTTGCTATATCACAAAAAGTCCTTTTTGGAAATTGCAAAAAAACCTGAAAATCCTATGGCAGACAGTGAAAAACAGGAACTTTTCTGCCGTTGAATTGTTTACCTATTAATTCATTAGTTTAGTGCAGTATGAATGATAAGGGGGGAGCTTCACAAGTCTTTATTAGTAGGAAAAGCTGTAAAACTAATAAAATTGAAAGTCAAAATTTTAAGCCCTTGTACACTTTTTTTCAAAGCTGTCCAGTGGACTGAATTAGACTCAGGCCAATTTTGGACCCCGGGACTTATGTCTTACACTCCTGCCACAGACAGTTTAATAGATGGACACAGCCTAAAGGCTGCTATCCTTTTAATGGCCAATAGAGGGCGATACCTACAACAAACCCTCTGGTTGTATAGAAGTCTGTTGAAGAAAAGCCTTCAGCTCCTTTGTTTTTTGATTAAAGTAAACATTAAGTTTGTGAAATTGTACACAAATGTCTGTATTATAATTCCTGTGTTGTGCATTCAGTAGATCATTAAATGCATTTTGTAAACTATGATCATTTAACAAGTCAGAAAAGGAGGGTTATCCAGGTTATGCCCGCTGGCTTGTCTGTGGGTAAAACATGCAAACAAAGTAGAGCTGTAGCAGCAGATGCTTGGTATTCAAGCAACAAAGCTGCCAGTTACATCCAGGTTACACAGTGTGGACCATAGCATGTAGACAACTTTACCCCAGGTCTGTCTGTGGTTAAGGGCTCAGTTTTTTCCTCTCCTTTCATGGATGCAGTTTTCTGACCAAAGACATCGGTGTGAAGAAACTCTTCCCAAGAGACATTTAAATTCAAGCACAGAAGAAACTTTGTAACTTTGTAGCCATTTCTAATGGATTTGGAACTTTTTACCTTCACTGAGAACATCCTCTCTGTAATCACTGGAAGTGCTCTTTCTAAAGTAGAACTAGCCTTTAGATCAGTGACCCTGGTTTTTTTTCTTTTTACAGTCCACAGGGATCAAAGTTCAGCTCCAGCGCCTCACTCCTGAAGCACGTAGGATAAAAGAGAATTTGAAGCGGCAACAGCTTTTGTAATTTAGAGCATGGCAGACGGACAGATTTTCAAACAAACGTAATTAACGCTGGTGCTTCAGGACAGCAGAGTAATGAAACATAATATAACAGCAAAGTAGGTGGAGAAATGAGGAACGAGCTGCTGATTTAGGATTACATGGAACAAGCTTTTTGAGCCGAAGGGAGACTTTGTGAAAGCCGGTTTTACACCAAATTGGCAGTTAGAGTCACAAACCCCACCCTGCACACAACACACACACACACACACACACACATACACACACACACACACACTCTAAACTGAAAAAAACAGTAATGAAAATAAAGGTTCTGCTTTTCTTTTTACTAAAGGTTAAAATAAACTTGCAGTCATGCAATTAAATACTAATTAAATAGATTTTTATTTGTTTGTGCGCCACTGTTTAAAAATGGATAAAATGTTAAAATTAGATTGTTTTCATTAGAAATAAATAATTGCTTTTTTATAAAACTTTAAATGAGCATATGTTTTCATTATACAGAACATTTCACAGTTTGCAAAGGTCAAGGCAAGAAATGCTACGTAGAAATAGCATCACATTGTTCCAGTAAAGAAAAATATTTTAAAGCTTTTAGTGATTTTTTTTTAAGTGTCCTTCTAATTTTGTGGCAACCAGAAGATGAACAAAGCCAGGGAGTGTAAAAACAGTGCAGAGCTTAAGAACATGTGATTTATTTATGTTAAAACAAGCCCAGGGGCATTTAAAAATGCTCTAGAATCATCCATCACAGCAATCAGTCACAACAGTTGTGTCTCACTGGGAAAGGCCTCAAGGTCCAACTCCTCCTCCACGTCCGACACCACCTCCACAAACAATTCCACGGCCAATCTCAGGTCTCCTCGGTATCCATTCATCTTGTTGCCAACAACCATGTCACATTCAAAGTGACTTAAATTACCTTTCTTGGCCACGCAAATACTCTGCTTGAACTTCAGCAAGTCGACTTGACCATGTCTAGGCCCCATGTGATTGGCTGATTAGACATTTGCATTATGAAGCAGGTGAACAAGTGTTCCTAATAAAGCAAACCAGTTATGTGTAAATGAATCACGAATTCAATTTAATAAGCATGTTTTTTGTTATATGTTTAAAATACACTGGCTTTATTTATTTGTTCTTTCTATGGCTTTACTTGTGATAGGCCTTTGAATGCAGCAGTGTTAAAAACACAGAAAGTTTTGTTTGGATCATACCACTTCATAATGGAGGGGGTGATGGTTTACTTTAAACATGTAGCTTGTTTCATTTGATTGTTGAAGGATATGGCAATTTAAATGCTGATAGGTTTAAGTAACTATTGAAATAACTGTTGGTTTTGTGTCTTAGTTATAAGACATGTTAGAGTGTGTTTGAGCTCCCCCTGTCAGTCAGTGAGCTTGGGTTGGATTTCCTCTGAGTAGTTTTCATGTGTTACTTTGATTGGGTTTAAGTATGTTTTTTTACCTCTTACAAAAAGGCCCAGAACTACGATCTGACTTTTTTGTTTAAAATAAAACCGTTTTCCTTCAAAAACCACACCGTGTTTCTCATCCTAACCAGCTCACAGTCCTTTACAGCTCACCTGATCCAGGCATTATCACCCAGCATCAGTGTCGACCTCGCTAATCTCTCACGGCTGAGTGGGAGCGAGTCTCTGCAGTATATCTGCTCCTTATGTTGTGCAGAAATGCCTGAAACCAGAGTGATGGAGGCTGTTACAGCAGCAGAAAAGGCCACTGTTTAAATGACGGGGTGTCCACATACTTTTGTTCGCGGGTTGTAAGTTTTCAGTCTGCAAGTGTTTAGCAGTGTCGAAGCAACAGCATCTCCCCCCAGAGTCTATGTTTCTGGCTTGCAGCGGGAGGCTTTGTGTCCTGCAAAAAACTGATACCCAGAGTCAGTGAAGCGCACGAATCCAATTTGCTGTGTGGGAGCATTAGAGTATTAGACTCCTGTGTTAATTTCTTTCTGAAATGACTTCCAGTCTGTTGTGTGCGCACCCTGGGACAGAGAGAGGGGAAGGGGGAGACAGATTAAAAGAGGAAACAGGGGAGAATCAGAGAAAACGGGGGAGGAATCAGACAGAAGGCTGAGCAGAAGTATTCAAATTGCTCAAGTATCAGTTCTAATATTAAGACAGAATGGAGGCAAAAGTGTTTAAATATAATGGCATATCTTTGTAAAGTGAGGAGGGTACAATAAAGTCGAGTGTTTTTTAGCGAGTGCAATAAGACTGAAATGTTTTAGACGGCTAAAAATAAGTGGATGAGATGACTCAGACAGGGATGATAACAAAATTAGCAGCAGTTATAGCTGGACTGGAGCAAAATAGTGCCCTGAATATTAGTTTTGTCCTTTTTGTGTGGTCTCATATACAAAAGCAGTCTGTAGATGGATTCTAGTGTGCCTATATCTGCTGCTAATGACAGATTCATGTTTGATAAAACACTCAAACTTTAGAGGCTGAGGAGTTGTTCTTACCACACTTCCCTTGATAGTATGTTCAGGTTTTCTATTTGATTTAATCCTGAAATAAAGGGGGGAAACCCTCCGATCTTTGGAACTTAACCCCTCAAGAAGCTACATTAGATTTCTAAAACTTGGCTTTCTCCGCCTCTCACTGGGTCAGTGCTGCACCAGAATAGGCGTGTGTTTGCTTATGTTATTCCCACAGTAATGAAGTCACATGTGCTGACCCATTGTGTTTGTGTTCATGTGTAAGTGAACGTCTGTTTTCCAGCAGCTGAGAGCCAATTAAAAGGAAAGCTGCCGGACTTCTGACACTGTGTTTCTCCAGTCAGGCAAATAGTTGCTGTAAGTCAGCAGAGACTTGTGATCTCAACTGTCCACCTCCAGTTTAAAGGACTGGACTTAAACATGTTGCTGCCTGTAGCCTGTTTCCATACTGCTGATCTGCCACGAGGACGTGTGGATGTATTTCCAACGCAGTGACCACACACACAGACTCTCTGGTGACTGAAAAACACACTTGCTCAAAACTTTGCTTTAGCTTCACGACTGGGTGGTCTGATTTTTGGGACGCAGATCCAAGCAGCAGCTGTCATCGCCATCTAAATGTGCATTATGGAGAAAAGGAGGACTAGAAACACAGAAGTTGTGATATGCACTTCATGATTTTCTTTTTAGGCTCCTCAGAGTATTTTAACCGACTGATGCAACAGTGGAATTACAGCTTTGGTAAATCTAGCAGACCTTTATCAAATCCACTGAGATTTTAAATAAGCTATAACGAAAAGATAATTCTACAAAACTGTTAGGGAAAATGGACCTCCCAAGCGCAAACAAAACACAGCAAAGCCAAGCAATGTGGACAAGAGATGGAATGGTTGACTGCTACCAATTAACCTTATCACCAGACTCCACCCAACAGGTGCCTGTGGGAAGGGGACTTTCCAGAGGAGAAGGGGACCCGACAGACCGACTTTACTTCATTGCACGACACACCCCACTTAACCTAATCTTGACCCGTCAGCACCACCCGCCCAGTGCTGTGGCTGTGCTTGATATACTCAGCCCAGAGGTCATCACAATGGCTGCTTTTCAAGCTATCAAATTCTAATAGGAGCAAATTTACGATACTGTGAAAAAGTGTCAAATCATCTTTCATTTCTTTATATTTTGCCTGGAAAATGAGAAATATGTGCAAAGATTTAATGAAAGGTGCAAATATACATGGAAATATATGTTTATTCTTTAACACAGCCTGTTCTCTTAGGAAAGCTGTCATTTCTTTAAGTAGCCTTCATTAATAGTTCTCCAAGGTTCTTGAAGGAGATTTAAAGTTCTTCTTTGGATGTTGTCGGCCTTTTGGTTCACTCTCTGTCAAGATGACCCCGCACTGCTTCAATACTGTTCATGTCTGGGCACCATGACTGATTTTGTTCCACTGTTTGTTTCTTCTAACCTTTTCTATTCTTTTACTGCATTGTTATTGTGTTTGGGATCATTGTCGTGCTGAAAAATCAAGCTGTTGTTGATCGGATGCTTTCCAGATGGTATTGCATGGTGGATAAAAAATCAGACAGCACTTTTGTGTATTCAAAATTTCATCGATTTTGAAAAGCTCTTTCAGGTCGTGCATCAGGTCTTTGCTGGATTTCTTTCTCCCTAATTCTTGGACATGACTTTGATATTGTTAAGGACACACAGCACACACTGTTATCTTTGGTATTTCTTGTAGATTTAACTATAGAAATGGGAACAAGTTTTGTTTTTTGTGACATAGCAAAACGTTGCTATGTTTTTTGTTTGGTATTCCCTTGAGTTTAGGTGCCTTTTTAAGCTTGAATGATTAATAGGTCAGTGATGGTCAGGTATAAGGACTGAAAATGGATGAAAAAGCAGCCAGTGGTCAGGGAAAAACTTTGAAAGACCTGGAGAACTGTTGATTAAGACACCTTTTTAAAAATAGCTTTAAGAAAGATAGAAAGTCTGGTTCATTGGAAGCAAAAATGAGGGGTGGGCCAAACCTTTTGCACAGTAGTGTGGAGTGCTAAATTGTCAGCTAATATAAGCAAGCCTGCTTAGCAAAGGTGTAACTATAAACTGTACTTATGCACTGCACAGTGCTAGGTAGTAGGCTAATGATGTATTAGACTTTCAATCGGCAAAACTGGAGCACAAGTGTCCGGGCCTCTCTGAGCCACACAACAGGCCATAATATCCTTTAGATAATTCCACTACAGATACAGATACAGCTAAAAGTGATTTCAGAGTAAAGAATCCTCTTAGAATAACAATAATAATCACAATGGAGAGTGAAATATAAAATAATTATGAATGATAGTTAGTTAATTATCATGATTAATAATAAAATGTTCTAGAAATAACAGATAAGGAATAGAATTTAAGTGCATCATTTGCCCATGATTATTTGTGTTATTTTATTTTTTATCAGATTTATTGCAACAAATAAAGAAACGTTCAGCTTCTTTATTTTATCATCTGAATCTAAATGACATGTTTAATCAAGACCAGGCTGCACGATATGCTGCACTGTTATGCAGGAACCCCTTTTAACCACTAGGTGGAGGTATTTCTCTTCGTTCACTATGCCGACTGGAGGAGAGCGGTGGTAGCTGCAGTGCCACTGCGATGCCACAGGCTGACAGAAAAAGACAGATCCATTATATCTTTAGCTGGAAACCCAACCTAAACTATTTACCAGTTAGTGTAAAGTGCATTAGTTTATGTCCGTTTTACGCCATGTTTTATAGTCCTACTCCACCTGTCAGCTGTGTTCATCTTTCAGAATAACGTGTTACATTTAAAGAAATACAAAGAAGCCTCATAAAAAGAACTGTTCAATATTTATGATCGCTTTTTATATTTGTGGTGCCTCACAAAAACACTGTGCTCGTCCGTTTCACCGCTATGATTTCATTCCCCTGCTAAATAAAGATTAGGAGGGAGTCCAGTTAAATGTCTTAGATTTTTTATTTTTTACCTTTTCTTTCGAGTCTTTCATCTCCTAACACACGGGTTCCCTCTTCTATGCCTTTAGGCAAGTGCAGGCGTGCACTTGAAACAATAATTCTGAGTAAAACTGCAACTAAAATTTCTAAAATCTTCAAATAATTAATCACTAAGGTATACCAATGGATTAATTTTGACCAGATTCTATTAAATGAAAGATGTCATATGTAAGTCAGCTTTTTCTTTTCTTTCCTACAGCCAGACATACTTAATGCAATAAGCAGTTTCAAGAAAAATGCTTTTAAAATGAATACAAATAATATTCTTCTGACACATAAATCCAGTTGATTAACATCATTATACATGACATACTGAATAAATGTATAATTATGGGTTCACTTAAATTCCCATACTATTTACTGAAGATTTTGTATGTTCCATGCTGGCCTGCATTTTGAATTTTGCAGGGCAGCATGCTTTTCTGTCTTTTCTGATACACAATCATTTGCAACAACTGCAGAAAGAGAGTCAAAGGTCAGGTCGGCTTAGAGGAATAAAACAAATACCTACAGATGACCTATAGCTCAAATAACTATTACAGTTTTAATACTAGTTATATTTATTTTAGGCCACATGCCTGTAAAATGTGCACATTGTGCTTTCACACTAGCACTGGACTCAAGATATCAAGGAATTTAAGAATCAAGTGAAGAAAAACTAAATAATATCTCATTCTTTTTGTTTAAAATAGTTCTGGTGCATGAAAGAAAAAAGATTTATTCATATGGTAAAAGTTAGCGCCCAAATATATAGCATTAGGTTTCTTTCAAATTTGTATAAAAAAAAGAAAGATTTCTTAATCTGAGGTTTGATTAATGCTGCTAAATGCACTGATTGCTTTTTAATGTATTTGTTTCATCCTGCGATTAACTGATTAGTTTCAGTGGACATCTGAGGCAAAAGGAGTTGAGGAAAAAGTCCTAAAAAGTATACAAAAGAACAGATTTTGACAGCTGCAAAAGGAGAGGAAATAAAATATTAATAGCACTTATCAGTCCGCCACACAGATCATCCTCAAGTACTAAAACAACAAAGTCTCTCACTTCTATACCTGTCTGGGTAATTGAGACGCTGAGCTTTTAATAACTACATCCCATCGGCCAATCAGAAACCAGAGATTTGTTGTTGCTGAGTAGCACAGTGGGCAGAGCTCGAGCTGCTATTGGCCTAGGTTGGATTTCTTTTAGTGATTCCTGAACAGATGATGTGCCTACAACCATATGGCAGACCTCGGGGTCCTCCTTCGTGCTGTGACTGATGTGACTCCCATCAACTTTAAAGGGCCTCACTTTAAAAAGCACCCCCCCCCCCCCCCCTCCACCGTGCTAAACCCCACCTTCCTCTTCCTCTTCCTCTGCTGCTGCTGCTGATCTGCAGGATCAATGGGGAGTCAACTCTACGTCGATCTGGCAAAGTGTGCCCTTCGTTTTGTATACAGCCTCCTCCCTCCTCCTCTTCTCCACCCCTCCAGCCGTGCAGCCTGTCCACTCACAGCGCCAGACTTTGTTTTTTGGTGAAAAGGACCGGCTCAAATGTCCCATGCAGCCAGCAGCAGCTGCTCCTGGACCTCGCCATTCTTCAGCACAAAAGAGGAGAGAGGGCCGAGGTCTCGCTGCACCTTTGTTCGGGGCCCCTCCTGTCGTTTTCTGCTCTTTGTGTCCATTGATGGGGGGGCGTAGACGTGTTGGCTGTAGCTTTTTTTTTTTTTCTTTTTTGACAGAGTTTTGTTTTGGTGGGGGTGTGCAGTGGGTGGAGGTGCAGCACAGGCACATTTAGCCATCTGATCTTCCTCCTCTGCAGCATACAAGGATACGGGCCACTGCTGTGTCACTCAAATCTGGCCTCTAATCTACATTATTACATAAATTATGGTGGCTTTGGACTCATTTCAGTGTTGAAATTCTGCCATGTTGTCTGTAAGGCTAAACGCATACACAGCAATTCACCGTGTTGAACCAGCAGCAGCTGAGCCAGGCCCTCGAGGCCCTCAACGCTCAATGGAGAAACAGACCCGTGTTTTGGCAACAGCTGGCAGCGCTTCAGCTCTCTGAGTCCACTTTATCTTAACAAGCTGCAACGCTGGACAAAACAGATAATCTCTTTGTCTTCATATTTACTTATAAACACTCTTGTTGCCCGAAAGATGAAATTGTCATGCAAACAAATCTTTTTTTCTCTCCTAACTGATTTCTAATTAACTTGTAACATTGCTGAAGTTTTCTCTGTTACAAATACAAATGAGCTTTGGTTTACTTCTTTAGATGGTGGCGTGTTTACACCGGATCTTTGTGCAGGATTGAGGCGACCGATGAGCAGTGCACCCTTCAGGGGGTCTGCTAATGTAATTAGTGATTAGACTCATTACGAGCCGGAGCAGGTCTGGGCGATTGAGATCACAACCAGAAATTAGCATCAGCAGCTGATGACCGGGGGAACAGGGTGGGCGTTTCTGTTCCGTATGTACACATGCACACGTCTGAGTAAATGTGCACACGAGTGCGTCGTTTGACCAGCAGCGCAACAGCAGCAGGCGTATGGAAATGATGAATCAGGAAATTAGCATAGTTAAAAAAAAAAAGATCAGTAGCTGTCTGACAACAATGCTAATTTCTGCAATTTTGTTTTTTCTAAAGTAAAAACAGTTTAATTGAAATTCACTAAAGCTTTGGCTAGGGCTCTTAGATTATTCAATATTTTAGGATTTTAGATGCATAAAAGCCTTTATTGTCCAAAAAAACCTAATAACCGAGCAAAGCAAGAAATATAAATGGACTGCTCAATCAAAACGCCAATAAAACAGGAGAACACAGAAACACACACTGAGCCTGCAGCCTGTCATTACCATCTGCTGCAGCTCTCCAGCATTGAAAAGACTTTAGGAGGAGGAGAAGAAAGCTTTTATGTTGAAAGGATACTTGAGAAGCAGCATGCGCCTGCAGCAGCACAGCTCTTAATGGTTGGGTTGAGGCTGAGGGCAGCTGGGTTTGTTTAGGGTTCAGTGAAGCAGACAGAAAATGTACCCTTAAAGGTGTTTGCAGGTGTGTTTTAAACCTTTCCAGTTCCAGCCTTAATGTTACTCTCTGACTCCAGCGATGCTAAGCTATGCTAATAAATCCTGATCCCCTGCACAGGGCGGACACTGGTTCTCATTTAGTGTATCATAAAAAAATAAAATAAAATAAAATAAAATAAAAGCACATTTTTCTAAAATGCACAAAATTGTTTAACTACTTTTAGAGGCTGCTCCGTCCTGCTGTGCTCAGACTTTAGATGTGTTTCTGCTGACTGCTCGGCTGGGGGATGTTGTTGTTAGTCAGGATTTGGCTTTGAATGGATGAATGGCAGCAGACTTGTGCCAGGCACAGGGCCACCTCCTCCTCTCTCCCTTTCTCTCTCTGTCATTAAATTGGACAGCAGATGGAGTGAGTGTTGGGCTGGTTGCTGTGGAAATTTAAAGGGCTGATTACGTTTCAGCTGGCCTGGCCCTTTTTTCTTCCTCTTTTTTTTGTGACACAAAGCTGCTGGGTGTGCGTTCGTGCATACGCCAGAGTGCAACACAGACCGATGAAGCTACTTAGGGTGCAACTGATTTAGATCAACCACTTTTCTTCTTCTTTGGTTTAATTTTTCAATCTTTTAAAACATCACACTAGAAAGGTGCAGAAAGAGTAAGGACTTAAGTAGCAATCATGGGTGTCTGTGTGTGTGTTTGTGTATGTCATTTGGAGCATGGGGGGCCTGCAGCAGCTGTTGACGCCACAATAGTTCACACTGCAGGCAACATTCAGGTCAGAGCGCCTTTAAAATCTGAATCCAAGCACACAAAAGCTTCTTAAAGGTTCTGAATTGTAAATTTGAGAATGAGAAGAAAAAAGCAGCGTGTGCCAGGAGCAGAAGATCACCTCCATTAACCTCCATGCAACCTCTGTGTAGCTGAGTTTTATGGGGGGGGTTGTTTTTAAAGAAGGGTACATGGTAGAAAGTACAGTTAGCATGCTGACAAGAGTGAAATAATTTAAAATGTTTGGAGTTGGCAATACTAAATGAGCTAGCCTCTGAAAATGTTATCGGTTCAGTCACTGCAAAGTTTTATAAACACCCTTTTTCTTTAAAACATAAACTTACCTCTGCATAAACTGGCCATTAATTAAATGAGGAGACTAAACTTTAAACAGTTTGGAAAGAATCAGATCAGAAAAGCTTGATGGATTAGGCTGGGAGTGCTGCCTGAATAGAGCGTGCTGGAGGCAAAACATTTGATGAGCATTTGCTAGCACAAAATGCTCCAGACAGTTAGCCATGTACTTCCACATCTGCTCAATCGAACATTAGACAGAGTTTTTACCAATAAATTAGCAGTGTATGTGTAAAATGACGTGAAAAACACATTTTCATCATCTTGCTTAAAGACAAACAACAGAACTGATAGAAACTCTGTGCTAAACGTGTCGCTAAAGATAGCAAGCTAAAGTTAGCTTATGCACAAAATATGGCAAATGTAGACTCTAAGTTGTACAGACAATAAATAAATGTAAGTTAGTTTTATATAGCACATTTAAAACCAATGTGCTTTACAATAAAATAAAAATACGTATCCCTAATTCATGCTACAACATAATTAGGAACAGCTATAATTAGGAAGCTTTAAATGTGTTAATGGATGGATTTTGTGACTAGTTTTTGCAGCCACACATTCAGTGTTTTGGCCTGTGACATTTGAAAGCATGCTACAGTAAGTCATCTGCCTCCAGTCTGAACTGAGTTTTACAAATTTGCATATTACTCCGACTTTATTCTCTTTACACTAGCTCCGGGTTGATTTAAGAGTATGTTTTAAAATTGCATCCAGCACACTTATGCACATGAAAATGATTCAGACTATTTATCTCAACTTCTTGTTAGACACATTAGACACAGTGCTGCTCAGTGTCTTTGTTCAAAAGCTCAAAATCTGTTTGTTGTCCTTTGTAAAAGGCTCTGTTTGCCTTTAAGGCAAACAGAGCCTTTTGGTCTGTGGCACCAAGGCTCTGGAACGATTTACCACTCCACCTCTGTTTAGCCGACTCTGTGAAGTCTTTTAAAAAACAGTTCACTTCTGTTGACGGGTGAAAAGGGGGATATATAACTATGTTAAAGGTGTCAAATATGTTTATGTTGTCAAAGTCATCAGTTTTTGAGATAGATGCAGATGTTATTTGCCCGTCTATAGGCAGCACTCATTATTTGGTTACATTTAACTCGAGTTTAGGTTCATCATCAACAGGACTTTGTAATAATTTAATAGGAAGCAAAACAAACTTGAATATCACAATCTGAAAGTTTTCCTTTGTAGGTCAAAGTCGGCCTCTCTGGCTATAGTATTAAAACACAAGCTGCTAATAGCTAATCCACTAGGTTTTTAATGTACCAACTTGACAAAGCGTGATAAACAGTATATACAAAAAATACTTTTTAAATCCATTTTTGAGATTAGAGGGTCACCTGATAGCAGCGTTCAGTGTTGGTAATTAGATTAGATTTTTAAACAAATTTCAAATTTCACACTATCCATTCATCCATTATCTCCCTTATCATTATCCTCATTAACCTTATTACTGTCGTAGGAATTTCACACTAAAAGAAAAAAAATATTTTGGCATTTGAAGTACAGGAGAAGCAGCAGGCTCACAGAGACAAACTTCATTTGAGCTGCAATCATTACTGTACAGGGAGTGAAAACAGCAGATTTAAATCTCTGGCCATGCCAGGTAACGTTAAAATCACCTCACCTCCTCTAGAGAAGTAAATGGATTGGTCTTAGCTGTTTTTCACGTGACTATGAAACTTTTTAGAAGTCTACCATTATGCATCTATTTTTCCCACTTTATTGTTTTTTATCCATCTCGTAACCCCTCCTAATACTTTACTGCCATAAAGAAATTAGTCTGATAACAATAATCTGAGCTGTGCAATTACATTGTTATATACTTGGTTTTCTAAAAGCCCTATTCTTTAACGTTATTCCCATTTCACTCAGTATAATCACACTGACTGAATATTTTCTTCTGTTAGTCAGGAGCTGCAGACCTTGCTGAGTGATTCCAGTAAAAGTAAAACTCCCTAAAAGGAGCTCAAAATGTTGCCACGGAAAACATCTAAGTGTTACTGTGTTTCTACTTCAGACAACTGAGACAAAAAATTAAAGAATAGTGAATAAGCAAAGTAGAATTTTCAAATGTTTTATTTGTAACTTTTCATGTTAAAAAAATATGCAAGAATTCACAAATAGTTTCATTTTTCATGAAGTTGAATTGAAAGAGTTTTTGTTTCACACTTCAAGATTTAAAGTCAGATCTTTTTTTTTTAATTCAGTATTAAATATCCAAAGTGAAACCTTTAGATCATTTTTTTCAGAATCTTTTTTTTTTGTCATTGTTAAATTTCTAAAGTGAAACCTTTAGAATATAGACATTTTGTTGTTTTCTATATATGTTTTAGAATATTTTGTCATTATTAAATTTCTAAAGTGAAACCCTTAGAGAATTAAGACAATTCTGGAAAGTGGGAAACATTTCCGCTGACTGCAACTGATGTCATGTTGCTCAGCAAAGAGGACATCCTTAAAAAGTCCCTTTCTAAGAAGGCCTCTCTCTCAGCACCGCTTCTTCTCCTGCTGCGCGTGCTTCAACGTGCGACATTTGCTCTGTGGAACCACAGGACGCAGAACTCGCTTCTCCTTCCTCTCCAAACCTCATCCGCACAAAGAATGAGGGTCGATGCGTCGCTCTTGTGGCATGCCCGACCTCATTCACATAAAGAATGAGAGTCATCTTGGCATGGACGGGACAAGAGGCGACGGTTCACGGGGGCCCCTCGGGCCGGCGCCGTGCTGCCTGGACGGGAATCCTCCTCAGGAGTATCCAGGGATGAGCAGAAACAGGGTCATCCTGTCCATCAGGATGAGTATTTCCAGATAAGAAGCTTTGCAGCATCTGAGCAAGTGAGGAGCGGGTCCCAGATCAGCGCTCGGGGAGGCTGATCTCAGGAACCCAGTCGTTCAGACGACGGCTCTCCTCACAGAACAGGTGCAGCTTCTCCAGAGCGGGGTCCTCCCAAGACCCGTCAGCCGGGTTCTGTTCAAACAGGAAGAGGAAAGTAGATTTAGTCGCACGTTTCTTTTCAGAAAGCACAAAAAAAAATCAGCCTTGAAATTCTTCACAGTGCTGCTACTGAGCTCTACATACCGTGATGAGGACGCAGTGCGCATCTTCAAACTGTTCCGCCTTGTCCCCAACAATCTCCACCAGACGCTGCATGTCGCTCACTCTGACGATGCTGATGTCGTTGTCGAAGCAGAAGGACTGGATGAGGGTGAAGTGGATCTGGAGGGCGATGTCACACTCAAACTCCTCATCCATGGCCAGGACGCAGAAAGACACACTGTCCGGGTCTCTGTAGGCAAACAAAAATCATCCTGTTAAGCGCTGCTGTTCAGTGTTTATTAACCCTAATGTTAAGAGAAGATGCTAAGGTCACATGAAGTTTACTTACTCAGTCATAATTTTGGCACTCTCATAGACTCCAACAGTGAGTCGCTCCTCGATCTGAGCACACAGCAGAGCTTCCTTCAGAGATTTTCCAGGAGACTGCATGGTTAGTTTGTATCTCACAGTTCAGCTGAAGCAGTGTCAGAAAGTCCAGAAAAGGCTGTTTGTGCTGCTTCCAGGAGATTGCCAACATTTATACTGCAGACCCGGCACGTGCTGACTCTCTCATTGGCTGATTGCAGCACAATGGTAACAAGAGGCCAGCAGCCCCCACCCCACCCTCAGGCACGCGTGCCCATAGAAAAGTCTTAGAAAGTTGGGGGCAGCTTCATTTGAAAGGATCAAATGTAGAAAGCCTGACCTTTAAGTGCTTATTTCAGCTTACAAGAATAATGAAACCACACAGCAAGACCAGACTGCTATTGTGAAAGTCCTCAAAGTTTTGCAAGATTAAGAAGCGACTGATAACGCCACTGAAATGCTTAAACGATGAAGCCAAAGGATATTTAAATCTAAAGTATTTCTCATTGCAACTGCATGCTTTCCAAATCATAATGTTGTGCTTTAGGGTTTTTTTTTTAATGCACCCAGTCATTTGCATTCATTTGCATGGAGTTAAATTTACCGGTGTTTGTGGCATCTCACCGAACATCAACAAAGTGTTTGTCAGGTGCATTTCAGACTTTTCAAATCTATCTGTTTCAGACTTGCATTAGATGTTGAACTTGTTTGTTTTCAAATGATGACATTATATTTTTCTGTATAAATAAATGTTTGATTTAATAAGCTAGTCAGATAAAGTCTTGTGTACACAAATGCTTCAGTAAACCTATTCAAGACTTGTAAGATATTTTCATGCTTTCACCACTTTTTGAAGTTTCTTAAAAGCTAAATATTTTATTCCTAACTGAAACCGCACCTGGTGTAAAAATGCAAAGATATAAAAATTTATGAAATATGCACAATGTATATTTGTAAATAGGCGAGAAATGTCCAAATTGTTACTAATGCTGTGGTCAGAACAGCTAAAACACTATTAGAACACCGTTGGAGAGGGCCCTTTTAAGACGTCGTAGAAAGTTTTCTGGAAGAATAAGCAGAAACTTTCTTAAAAACAGCATCAATGCAGAGTATTCACCAATGTTTGATGTCAAAATAATCAGATCTATCCACCCTTCCAACTGTACTGACTGTCAGGCAGACGTCGTGACCAGCTTCACAGCATGAACTGTTTGTTGTAGATTAAGAAATGGCACGGGCCGCTGCTTTGCATGCGTAAAGACTGGCGCGTGGCATCTGGAGATGCCTGCATGCTTTATCTCTCTACTCTGCATCACTCTCCATAGTAACCGGCAGATACCATCTGTCCCAGGGGGAAGGTAAAGCGAGGGTGAACAAAAGAAGTCACGCAGCACCTGCTGGGCGTGATAGACAAATGTTCTACTCCTGCAAAGATTATTTTTGTAAGTTGTGTTTAAAAAACGCAGAAATGTAGACAGACTGCGTGGATCTACGCTAAATATGATTGTTGTGTAATGTGTGTCGCTCTCTGTATTTTATCAGTGCAAAAATATATAAAAAATATTTTGTTTTTATTCACAAAGCTTAAGTCATCTTCAAACACTAAAAACACATTTCTGCAAACCTCTGAATTATCTGCCACCTTTGGACATTTTCCTTTATAACGCAGAGGGTGGGCTCTGTTGAGTCGCCGCAGGTCACCAGTAAAGAGCTTTGACCACCAACACCTGTCGCGCGCTGCCGGAGAGTCCTCCATCTGGCAGATGTGCTTCACCAACAATGGGTCGATATCGATTTGCACGCGCCTGGCCCGTGGTGATACGAGCTTATCCTTCCTAAAAATAGATGTGTGTTTTATTTTGTATCAGCTAGATCCAAATCAAACTTTGGGCCAGATGACGCGCAGATGAGGACTGAAGTGAAAACAAATAAATGACCCTGTTTGGAGCAATAATGCAAAGATAAGCATTTTGTTGTTAAACGAAACACTTGGGGCATTCTCGTCTGTTTACAACTCAAACTGAGAGTGATTTTTATTTGCCTCTACATGTTTGGGGAGATAGCCTTTTACATTTTGCAAGTTTAGACTGTGAAGTCTCATCTTTGGTATTCTAACTTAATCAAAACTCAGACAACAGACTTGCGAATGTTGAGACATGTCGACAAAAGACAAAAAAAAAAAGAAAGTCCTGGGGTCGAAGATGACCTAGGTTTAGGAGAAAGAGAAGGGGGGCTTGGAGGAGGGGGTCCCCTCATAGCGACAGTTCTCCATCTGCCACTGTGCCTTCCACAGAACAATAGTGCTGAATCAATCACCACCGACCTGTGTCTGCACCTCCAACCCCCCTGCGCAATTTACGCAGCAATGGCAGCAGGTCTGACCTGATGCAAGATGTGTTTTGGATTATTATGCAGATGAAATGGCACCAAATAAGAGAAGAGAAGAGAAACGGCACTAGAAGTAAACCGAATGAGGCAGGACCGTGCGTAAAAGTATGGGAGTGAAAAGAAGTTGTGGATAATAATAAAACCAGACAGAGGTCAGGTTAGTTGAACTGGATACTAAAAATGACCAAATAATGACAATATATTACATTGAACGTGCCTAACCAACACGTTCTCACTCCCAAAGCGTAACATTTTACGCTAGGTGACAAATCGTCAACATATTACGTTTTCGGCTACCCAACACGTTCCTAAATGACGACCTCGGAAAAATGAGGAAAGGTGAAATGGAGTCCTTTCGCAAATGAAATGGTAAATGGCCTGTATTTGTATAGCGCTATACAAATACAGCATTTAGTGGAACTATGGGCCAAATTCCAAGTAAAATAACTTTTAAGGCTATTTCTGCATAACTCGCGTGGCTCCTGAACTCCCCAGAGTAAATAAATAAAACCTGAGGAAGGAAGGATTTGGGGGCCAGCTGATGGCCACGTGGTTCGCGTGGGCCAGCACTGCAGATTGTGCAGCACGCACTGCGTTCTGGCACGCGCTGATCATTTGCATTTGTATAGAAGACCGTGACAATAGAGGAGCTTCTGTGCTTACAATGGGGCAGTTTTATGGCCAGCCTCTACTCCACAGATGGCATCATCCACCTGCCCTTTCTCTGCTGCTGAGAGGGGGAGGGGAGCTTCACACTTTCGCCATTCTGCTACTTAGATTCTATCAGAAAAGTATAAAATGAAGGAAACGGCATTAGAAGTTTGTTTGGAGTTCAAAAAATGTTTTAGTAAAGTTCACAAAGAAGTTTGTGGGGCTAAAAGTGTCCATAAGTAACCTTTGCTAAGATTTCCGAGTAGCTATATGCGCAATTTACTTCAGTTTGTAGTTTATTATGGGTGAATGTAAAAAGACAGGTGCACGATGTATTACTGCAACTTGAATCATATGCTGTGTTTTGAGTGCGTTGCACCAAAGTGCTGCAGAGTAATCAAACGCTTTCTGTAATATAATTAAGCAAGTTTTAGCTTGCAGGGCAAGCTGCTGTGTGCGTGCAGTCGGGGGCGTGAGTGGCTCGATGACCCCCATCAATCTGCCACGAGCCGGAGTGTGACAATAGCATTATCATACCAATACACCATGCAGCTTTAGCCAATCAGGGCACAGAGCTTTCACTGCGCCGCACGAACTGCAGGGTATAAAAGAGGGTGACTGCGGCTGTGAAAGCACTCTGCTCTCTCTGCGGATTTACTCTTCAGACTTTCTCGAGCTTTTCCACTGCGGAATATCCTCACAGCCTTCATCATGACTTTTGAGGTCCTGATCCAGAAACCCACCGAGCGTGCTCAGTGCGCCGGCACTGCCCTCGAGGAGGTCCTGGTGACCGCCAAAGACAACGACTCCCTCACCGTTGGTGTCTACGAGTGCGCAAAAGTTATGAACCTGTAAGTATGAGACTGTTGGAAAGATAAAGTTTACTACGTGTAAACTTATTTAAACACTGATTTATTCAGTTTTGGGTAGAATCTCATGGATTTTGTTCTTTAATGTCCCCACAGAGACCCGGACAGTGTGTCTTTCTGCGTCCTGGCCGTGGATGAGGAGTTTGAGTGTGACATCGCCCTCCAGATCCACTTCACCCTCATCCAGTCCTTCTGCTTCGACAACGACATCAGCATCGTCAGAGTGAGCGACATGCAGCGTCTGGTGGAGATTGTTGGGGACAAGGCGGAACAGTTTGAAGATGCGCACTGCGTCCTCATCACGGTATGTAGAGCTCAGTAGCAGCACTGTGAAGAATTTCAAGGCTGATTTTTTTTTTTTTTTTTTGTGCTTTCTGAAAAGAAACGTGCGACTAAATCTACTTTCCTCTTCCTGTTTGAACAGAACCCGGCTGACGGGTCTTGGGAGGACCCCGCTCTGGAGAAGCTGCACCTGTTCTGTGAGGAGAGCCGGCGTCTGAACGACTGGGTTCCTGAGATCAGCCTCCCCGAGCGCTGATCTGGGACCCGCTCCTCACTTGCTCAGATGCTGCAAAGCTTCTTATCTGGAAATACTCATCCTGGTGGACAGGATGACCCTGTTTCTGCTCATCCCTGGATACTCCTGAGGAGGATTCCCGTCCAGGCAGCGCGGCGCCGGCCCGAGGGGCCCCCGTGAACCGTCGCCTCTTGTCCCGTCCATGCCAAGATGACTCTCATTCTTTATGTGAATGAGGTCGGGCATGCCACAAGAGCGACGCATCGACCCTCATTCTTTGTGCGGATGAGGTTTGGAGAGGAAGGAGAAGCGAGTTCTGCGTCCTGTGGTTCCACAGAGCAAATGTCGCACGTTGAAGCACGCGCAGCAGGAGAAGAAGCGGTGCTGAGAGAGAGGCCTTCTTAGAAAGGGACTTTTTAAGGATGTCCTCTTTGCTGAGCAACATGACATCAGTTGCAGTCAGCGGAAATGTTTCCCACTTTCCAGAATTGTCTTAATTCTCTAAGGGTTTCACTTTAGAAATTTAATAATGACAAAATATTCTAAAACATATATAGAAAACAACAAAATGTCTATATTCTAAAGGTTTCACTTTAGAAAATGGCTCAATTAACTTAATGTCATGAGAATTTGTTAGATTATCCTATAAATATTTTACTATGTAGCCTGTAGTGAAAACAAATGTTTAAAACAAATAAAAATTTGACTTAATGTGTTTGATCTTTTTGAGGCAATGCTGGAAACTAACTTGGTGTTAACTTATCAGCTGTTTCAAACATTATTGGAAGCTGTAAGTGGAAAATACTCAATAAAACTTGAAAGATGAATTCTGCGTTGTGTTTTCACTTGCAGTTGCAAAACTCTGTTTTTTGTGCTTCTTCGGGGTGTTTAGAGGGAGGGGGGCTGAAACTAACACAAGCTTTAAACTCCCTTTGGGTGGAGAGACCGATACAGCCTGACATCTGAGGGAGGAGGGGGCAAACACATTCAGGCCCTCCTCCTCCAGACTTCATCTGCATATGTATGGCGCAGAGCACAATAGCGGGGCTCCCGGCCTGTCAGCTCCAGCGGTCCGAACAGAGTGCCTATTGTTTAGCCCGCAGATGTCTTCCCTGGCCACGCCGCACCATCTGCTGCTTCCTGCAGGTTGGGGTCGGGCAGGGCAGGGCTGGGAGGAGTCGGAGGGGTTAGTCAGTACAGTGCTGCAGGGGGGCTAAGTGAGGTCTGGCTGGTTTGGGCCGGTTTTGGGGAGAAGAGAGGGTGGGGGCCCTGACTATCATATGGTATCCTGCCAGCTGCTGTCGGGACTATTATTTACTGGCAGGCACTTGGTGAAACTTTGGTAAACACAGCACAAAGACAGGAGATCAGCTGTGTTTGGGTGCAGCAGCAGAACCACCTGCTCTGCCTTTAAAATGAAATCTGCATCAGGCACTGCTCCTTACTTTATTTACACTTTCATGAACAGGGTATAAGCGTTGTCTCTCTCATTTAATGTACGGAGCAGTGCAATAGAGTCCCATTCTCTCTCTCTTTTTACAGCTTTTATATTGTCTGTTGGGCTTTGGGAATTTAGAAAAAAAATCTTTTATGTGTTTAAATATTGCTAAAAAGTAATAATTAATGAATGAAAACACACATTCCTTCATTGATTACTACCTTTGTTTAATTTCATTAGGCACTTCCATGTTTATTTAATATTTAGGGTATTCCAAACAGTGCAGAAGGTGTCTGGGGCATTGCTGCAGGTTGACACCTGAGTTGCATTAGGAGGAGTGAAACAAATTTATCAAAAGCTAAAAGTTGTAAAAGCTACAAGTCACTTAAAAATGTTCCTGTTTGTTGCAAGTTGGTATAAAATAAGTCTGTGCAAAAGCAGTGCTTTATTATGAAAGCACACAGAACTTGGAGGTGTGCCTGAGGCCCCTGTATGCCCGGAGCCCCTCCCTCTTGGGGTCTCTCACCATCCCTCGGACTACAGGGGGAGAGTCGCAGCCCTTCTTCTTCTGGGCCTGGTGAAGCAGGATGCGGTAGACCCCGGTGACAGGACTCCGGCTGTCTTTCAGCTGATTGTTTTGCAGGTGCTCTGCGGTAAAGCCAAGCTTCTCCAGCGAGCTTCTGACCTCCTCCACTTCCTCTTCCAGGCTGGCGTTCTCCGAGACCATCAGGCTCTGCAGGGTGGTCATTGAGTCGGAAGGGAGAAACGACCAGGGGAACTCCACAGGTAAGAGCCAATCACAGCCCAGCATCTGGTCGATAGCATATCGTTCACTGGGGACCAGCTTCAAGATGCCCTTTATGAGCCTCTGACAGGGGCCTGGCACCCAGGGGGGGATGGCGTAATTGCCTTCAATGACGCAGCGCCGCAGCTTGCCCATGGTTTCGGCACGGAACGGCATGGTGCCGGTCATCATGAAGAAAAGCAGGACTCCCATTGCCCAAACATCTACCGGAGGCCCCAGGTAGGACTCGTCCCTGAAGAGCTCTGGGGCTGCGTAGGGCGGCGAGCCACAGAAGGTGTCCAGGGCATTGTTACGGTTTGACATCTGCGTGCTGAATCCAAAGTCGGCCACCTTCACGCAGCCGTCGATGGTGAACAGGACATTCTCTGCTTTCAAGTCCCGGTGGATGATGTTGATGCTGTGCTGCAGAGCAAAACATAAAGAGAAGATTGGAATTTCAAACTGTAAAGTGAATGTGAGGTTAGACTTTCACTATTAAAGTCTCATCTGTTAAAAGGCTTTTGGGAATTTAGATGTACAGCTGGATGGCTGTAATGAATTATAATTTTAATGGTGACCAGTAAAGTGACCGCACAACTCTAACATTGTTTTGCAACACAAAAAGTGCTCTGAGCAGACCTGCACCTAAGCTGCCCAGGTTACAGTTAAACCCACAATCACCCCTCTGAAAAAATCTAAAGTGAAAATTAAAATATTCACTCCAATGGTTTAGATAACTGGGTCAGCAATAAGACTTGTTTATAATCATGTTTTTGCATGTTTTTGATGTATGTCTCCATTCCAAGATTTCATCCAACGGACCCTTTTTTCATTCTTCTGATGCAACCTGACTATAAGAGTTGAGTGTGAGTCAATAAAATAATATCTTATACAATAAGGTAAGGAAAGAACCCTTTTATGAATAAATATGAGATATATATTGGATCTTCATCAGGTCTTCATCAGGATTTTCCTGTAGAGAAAAAATTTTGGGACTTGCCGAAGAGGTTTTATTCTTTCCCTAAAAGAAAATCACCAAGACTGAAATACAAATATTAAGCAGGATTTTATTTACCGAAGCATAAAGTGCATCGAGTATTTCATGGACAAAAATAACAGTACATTTCCTCATGTAAGGTAGCACAGACTTGATGCCACTGTCGTGATCCTGGATATTTGACCCTGTGCTTCTGGCTTTAGACTCTTTGTTGTAGTTCTTTCAGTTTTTTGCGTTCTTTACAGTTATCCCCCGGATGGTTTCCAGTTCCCTGGCAATGTCAGATGTTCCTTTGTTTGGTTACTTTCCTGTTTTATTTTGCTAGTCTCTTGTCTCCTGTGTGTTTAGTTTTGATTCCTCTTTATGTCATTAGTTTGATTCTGTCCACCTCTCTTTATTTTTCCAGCCGTGTTCTTTATCTATAATTACCCACCTCATGTGTGTATTTAAGCCCTGAGTTTGCCATCAGGTCTTTGTTGTGTAATTCTGGTTTTTCCCCAGTGAATGTCCTGACTTTTAACCTTTGTTAGTGTGCTGATGTATGTCAACACATCAAGATGTTTTTGGTGTTTTTCCAGTCAGGAAAAACACCAAAAACATCTTACATGTCATGAGGGGTTATGTTTTTATTATAATACCTAATATAATAAATGCATAATGATAAACTAAAATGAACCATGAAGCTGATGAAAATTAACCAAAACAAGCAAACCCACACTAGAAATTTACCAAATAAAAGAAAAGATAAAATTTCAAATAATTTTTTAAAATGGGTAAAATTATAACAGCTCTGTGTCAGACATGGTGGGATTAGCTGTTAGCTGATCTTTGACCTGCCAGCTTCCCAGTAAAAATCCAGTTTGCGTTCCTGTGTGAACAGGGCAGGTTATAATCTGGCTTATTCACAGCGAGCCAGCGTCTGTCATGTGTCCTGCCTCCTGCACGCTCTACCCAGGCAGCTCAGAGGACTGCCAGCAGCCATGACACATCTGAAGGAGATGATATCTTGTGTGTGTCTCACATGTGAGAAGGTGCGACTTCACTGAGCACATAACTAAACTGCATGATGGGAAACACAAGCAGCACCTTGCTCTGAAAGCTTTCAACATCACTGACCATATGTTTGATGGCAGAGAGGATCTGGGCGAAGGCGATCTTGCTGGCATTGTCTGACAGTTTTCCCTCACTGCATATCCTGCTGTGGAGGTCTCCTCCTCCTGCGTACTCCAGCACCAGGTGGAGGCGTCTCGGCGTTTCCACGACCTCGTACAAACGGATCACATTTGGGTGGTGCAGGGCCTCCATGCTGCTGATCTCCCTAGAGAGAAGACGCTGGGCTTCAGCATCCAGCCTCGTCCTATCCAGGATCTTCAGAGCCACTTTGTCTGTGAAAGATTGGACAGAACGATCATGTCATGGTAACATAATGCCAGAGAAGGTGTCCATGACATCAGAGGCTGAAAGTCGAACAGAAACTGAAAGCTTACACAGAAACCGGAGTACTTTTGAATTACATCGAGATACATGGAGAGAGTAGTTCAATGAATCTGAAAAAAAAATGTCTTTAACTAAAGAAGTGACTGCGAGCAGAATTCTTTTATTAAATCTATAACATATAAAAAGATAGTGTTAATTATTAAGTAATGATCAAAAAGTTAATAAATGGTTAGCTTGCTGAAGGTAAACCTGAAATCCCAATGTTTGAAATTGTTTAGCTTATAGCAGGATAAGATGAAAAAGGACTGGCATCACCAGAACAGCATGTTTATATTATATAGTATATAATCAACTGCAGTTGATTGGTCTTCTTAATTAATTTATCCAGATGAACCACCAGATATCAGCTGCTTTTCAGACTTGACTGCTTGGAATAGAAAAAGTTTAACTAGTTGCATAGTGGAAGGCAACCTGTCTTTGAACATTTGCAGACCAACACAGATGGCAATCAGTCTCAGACAGATTGGCAACTGTTTGCAAATAACTGCCATCTAATTTATAAAAAAATTGCTAACATGTTTCAACCAATATGAGTCGGTCTTAGGCAATAAGTGCAACTCAGCTGTGACATTTCTCTTTGCAATAGCAGACTTTTCTCAACTGTTTGTCAGCTGGTTGTATTCTGGTTATATTCCTATGTAAAAGCAGGTCTTTCCAAGCACTTATGCCATTTAGCAGTTTAAATTTCTGAATTTCTGTTTCAAATCTAGGAGATTCTGGCTAGAATCAAAATAATTCATGTGAATTTCTGTGGATGAAGACGGCAACAGATTTGCAATCTTCACAGTTAAATGCTGTATTATCACAAACAAAATTACATGTAATTGTCAGTTTGACCCCATTCAATTCCCAATCGACAGGGGACTGATTGTTTTATTCCCATTGCCCTTGCTTGTTATTGCTTCCCATTGCAAGTTGCTTTGAAGATGGCAACTAACTCCGAGTGGTCACAGACCTGGCCATTTGAAAGGCAACAATTTTGCAGTAATTTTGGTCATGCTGGAGTCTCCAACCAGTTTTCTCTAGCAGTTCTTGTGGTTCTAGTGGTTCAACCAGCATTAGCAGTTTTAAGTCATTGGATTTGTGCTTAAATGTTGAAGGTATTTATAATGATAAAATCTGTTTGTGCTTCGCAAATGTGAAAATCTCCTCAGTTTAACTTTGCTGTATGTTGAATGTGTTTGTGGTGGACTGTTTAGCAACACATTCAAAGAGAAGCTATCTCAAGCTATGTGAATAATTGGATCTTTTCAGGCCAGATTTCTGCCACCTGTCCTGAAACTACTCAACACATCAGGTTTGGAATCAGGTTGCAGCTGTTCTGCTGCTGTGCATTTGTTCTAAGTATTTCAGTAATTTCTCCTTTTTACTGAGCAACTAATCAGCATCTGGTGCATTGGAAGCTTTATAGATGAGTTTTAAATTTGGAAACTGTGTTGCATAAAATTGCTTATTATTGCGTGAGCTGTGTTTGGTTCTCAGTTTCAGGCCCGTCAAACATCAGACGTGTGTAGTCTTTAAAAAAGGTTTTCAAGTGTTGTCAACAAAGGGCTGCAACCAGTTTAAACCTTGCATATCCACATTCTATTCAACCTCTACTTTGAGAGGGTTGAATCTGAGACAGAGGCAAAGGAAACAAAGGTAAAATATAAGTGAAGATTAACTTAAAGATTCAGAATATCCATCTACCTCTCGTCAGAGCGTGGAAAGCCAGTTTGACCCTGGAGAAGGTCCCGTAGCCGATCTCCCCGCGGACCTTATAGAATCCAATTCTGCGCCCTATGATCAGCTCCTTGATGGTCTGCTCGTCCTTGCACATATCTCTGGTGAGCTTCTCCAGGGGAGTGAGGTTGTCTGACTCCTCATCCTCAGGCCCAGCATCAGAGCTGTCCGTCAGGCTGTAGAGGCTGTGGTGGAGCCTGGCGCTCGCCACCTGGTACTGGCCTCCAGGCATTTCTGCAGCAGGCTGAAGATAATGGTGGAGTCATTAACAGTCCATCTTATGTAAGTTACAGTACAGAGGAGCATATAGAAGTAAACTAGAGGGACAAAGGTGTTGTTTTTTACTTGATTCCTGATATTCTCTATAAATTTCCCCAAAAGAACCACTATTAAGTTTCGACACTTATTTCATTGAAACCAAATCGCTCAAGTAAAACATTAATTAAATCTGCAAATTCTACATGTTTTATACTCTTTTAGTAGCCTTGTGAAATGGCTGCAATAAAACAGTAACACACACAAATAACTACAATGAGAAGTTTTCTTACCAAGTTTCTGCGTCAAACCATGGCTGCAGAGCCCCTTGCAAACGATATTAACACAGGGTTTTATTTTTTCCGTACAAGACCCTAAAAAATGTCTTCAGAGCAGCGTCGTCATGGCCTCGCTCTCTTCTCAGTCCTCTAAATCAGATGACTACACACTCATGGCAAAGCACATGCAAGGCAGCGTGGTAGGGGGAGCGTCTCAACGATTAGTCAAGTGTTCAGTCAGTGTGGGCATCTCTGGCCACACCCCTCACCTTTGCTTATCTTCAGCCTCTCTTCATGTCCAAGAAACGAAAGCTTAAGATGATGTCATGACCTCTAATCCTGCTTTAATCTGAGTCTGCCCCAGTCCTTTCATACAGCTAACATCAATTCAAACAACAAAAAACGGGCCATAAAACAGATATGCTTAAATAAGTTGTTTTTAGAGTTTATATGATCAGAATGCAGATTTCATGTCTAACATAATACACCTGTGTAACTGACATCCATGTGCTATCTAGGTAAAGTTGATCTCCTGGCTTTTGTGAAGATGAAATGTTATGCAACGGCATTAGCAAATGTTCCCATAGAGATTAGCTCTCTGTCCCCTTTAGATGCTGGCAGAACAGCACAGATAACGAGATTAGAAAGGTCCACGCCTCAGCAGGCATGAGCATCTTCATTCAGGTGTGTCATCCCTGTGTGGAGTAGTGGAAGGACATTAATCAGCAGACAGCAGTCAAACACCATGCAAATGTACAAGATCATAATTATTATACACACTGCTCAAAAAAAACCAAAACACTTTGCCCAAAAAAAAATCATGTTGGATATTTATACTGATATGTACTGGATAACATGTTAGGAATAAAAGGAAAAATAATCAGCCTGCAGAGGGCTGAATTCAAAAACACCCTGGAAGTCAAAGTGAAAATGATGCAGCAGGCGAGTGGATATATGAAGGTGTGAAGTTTTATTTTTACTGTGCAAAAGATGGAAACGTGACAGTAAGGGCTAAGGCTAACATAAATGCTAGTAGCAAATAATCTCCATCCAACCAGCCAAAGCTTGATTTCCAGCAGTTAATCGAAGCAGTGCTGAGCAGACAGGCTTGTAGCACTGTAGCATACCTGTAACTGTTTCCACATGTAAACCGCTGTGAAGTGCTCTTACAGCTCATTTTCACCAACTTTGTTGGCTTTGTGTTAATACTTAATGCTTTCTTTATTAAAGAAGCTGACAATATGTCACACTGACAACACCCATGGTGTTCACACAATGACACAGCAAGTATAACTTGCTGTATCATCTATTTTATTTTAAACAGAGCTGCAATTTATAAAAGAAAAAGAAGAAAAGATTTGAAACAGAGGAGCTGCGCCCGATGTTTCACTGGATCAACTGAAGTTTTTTTAATACACATTTTCTTATACAGTCTATGATACACACAAAACGTTAGCTCATGGCAAGAGACTCTGCTAGTTGAAGACTTTTGTCAATTAATAATGCTCAGAACAATAAACCACAGAGAAAATGTCTGATTGACTGCATCTATATGAACACAAAGAGAACTCAGTGTGAATTACATGAACCTTGAAAAAAAGGGGAATAAGTACTATTAATGATTTCTTTGAATGAAAACAGATAAACAGATTTACATCCTTGAATCAGACTGCCCTTTCAGCCAATTCATTCACAATCGCACTACTCCATCTACACTTCCTCTCTCCCTCCATCCTTCCCTGTAGGCGTCTAATTGGATTAAATCCTTAGACAGGAATACAGCATGTGTTTGTACTTTCTTCACACTGGTCACCTGCAAGAAGAGCACTGAATCTGCAATCAAATCTAGTCACACTGCACAAGCACCAAGTAAATGTCCTGTTAAATATGTAAGATTGGAAATTTCAGAATGCTCTATGGGAATCATGCACGTCCACTGGCAGGTCAGCAGCTCGTTAGCCTCTAAACAAATTAAATCTTTCTTCTCTTTGGACGGCTGTCCAGGATGCTGCTGGCACGCTGATTCTCTTCCAGCTCTTTGATTCTCTGACGCAGAGCAAAAATCTCTTTGTTCTTTTCCTCCTGGAAAAACTGCAGCTTCTGAGAAAAACATAAAAGACATACAACACACTTCTGAAAACACAAAATCACTGCTGACCTATAAAACACTCCCTGTAAATACCAGCTTCTATTCTTCAGATTAATGCCAGGTAAACGAGTTTAGATGAAAAATCTAGTCTGCCATGTGCTTTGCACTGAGTGGCTGCTGAAGCTGATGGATATTTTCATTTCTGTTTATGATTTCATGCCTTTTGAAATTATTTTCTTATTCAATCATTTAAAGCCCAAAATGTAAGAAAACACATAACTGAAGGGTTTTTTCCCCCCTAATTAAATACATTTTGAAATCATAATAATGAAAATTTTGGTTAGCAATTTTCAACAAAACACACAAAACCCTGTCTGGGATTTATGAGATACCAAAAAATAACCCAAGCATTAGACATTTTTTTCTGTAATATAAAGTGAGCAACCAACTACCCCACTTGAAGGAAGGTTTTTGCTAAGTGGCTAAGTACACTCACTGACTAGTTTACTGAGTACATCTACTGGTTATTGCACATATCTAACGTGCCAAGCACATGGGAGCACCTCAGTGCATTTTAGCAATGTACGCACAGTCAAGATAACTTCCTTAAGTTCAAACCAAGCACCAGAATGACTCAGAAAGGTCATTTAAGTGAATTTGAATATTCGATGGTTATATCTAGTGTGCATTTTCTGTATTTAACCAAGGTATGCAGAAGCGCATCTCTGAATGTAGATGGAGGACGGTGACACAAGGTGACACCGCTGCCATCTAAGAACAGGAACCTGTGGCTACAGTTCACAGGGGCTCCCCAAAATTGAGCAATGGAAGATTGGAAAAATGCCTGGTGTGATGAGTATTGCTCATACCAAACTGGTATGAGCAAGGTATAAAGTGGACAGCTAGTGTTAACCTGAAGGAGGTGTCTGTGACAGTCAGCATCAAGATTAACTGTGGTGCATTTCATTTATAGCAATGAGCCTAAAGTTGCCATTTCACTTCTTGGAGTTTAATTTATGCTTCAAAAATGATCCATCTGACACTTTTGGGGTAAAGACATGCCCATGTTGAAAGCTGAGTGGTGAAATAAGACTAGAAAAGCAACGTATACAGGCAGTCAGCCTACCATTTAAGTGGGAAATTATGTCTGTTAAAGCATTACTAAGGCTGATAAAGCTGACACAGCATACCGGGAAGTAGCCTGATGACTTAAAACGTGTAGACTAACAAGATAAGATTTCTAGTTAAGACTTAATGGACTTTGCTCTACTCTCAGTTGTAGCTTCTATGAGAAGGATACATCAGTACATCAGTAACAGTTACACACATGGTGTTTACTCACCTGTGCTTTTGGAATACAGTAAATTACACCAAGACGCTCAGTTACAGACTGACAACAGTTCAAACAAGGGGGTGTAACAGGTTCTGTGTGGGCTGCTTACCCTTTTAAAGACACTCTGAGGAAGGCCGGGGCCATGTTGCTGCTGCTGCTGCTGCTGCTGTTGGCTCCACTGAGCTGAACTCTGAACTCTGGCTAACTTTGCACCAAACTGCCAAAAACACACAGAGCAAAACAATGAGCTTGAAACTGAAACTAGACACTCAAAACCAAAGCAGAGTTCATTCTGATTTCAAAGATTTAGACTCCTGCTCCTGCCTGTGTTCTTAATATTATTCATTAAAATCACACAAAATTTAAACCTGATTATTAAACATCATAAATATATTAAAAGCAATGACAGATATTTATGTAGATCTATGTTAATCAAATTAAGTTACAATTTCAATTATGTTATTTTACCTCCATCTGTAACTTCAGTAGCCCGTTCTGACTCTCCTTTTCCTGATGTTTTAGTCTCTTCTTCATGTCCTCTAGATCTAGATCCTTTTTCTCCAGCAGCTTCTTACATTCAGCATCTTTAGCCTCCACTGAATAAAACAAACCACAGGCAGATTTCTCTGATTTTGTCAGTAAAAAACTGAGGTAAGGAAACTTCAACAGATCTCTTGTTAGCTGTCCATGTTGTGCAATAGGACTCAGGGACCATAAATTATATAAATAATGTGTCAGTATTCCCCGAAACATTGTATAACATCACCACTCTCACTTATTCTGAGTCTTACAACCCCCTCATTCACTCAGTGGAGTGTGCTCCCATTATGCATATAAGAGCTCAAGGCTGTCAAATTGTGAGATAATTTGCTTGATGCTTTGTCTCACTCTGTCTACAACCATAAAAAGCAATCAATCAACAAAGCAAGTCCACGTGTTCACAAAAACATTTTTTAGAATCAACAAAACTAAAGATTTCCTGCAAATCTGAGCAAACTGTAAGTAGTTTGATGTCTTTAACAGTTTCTGCAGAGCTTCCTGATCAGAGTAGCAAGTATGTAGCTAAATAAGAGGGAGAAGCAAACCCTCTGCAGACTTTATTAAAGGTGCACTGAAATGTCTAAATGCACATCATAAAAAGATAAACTATGAAAGGATTTTAAAGCTGACAATGCTTTTTTTGTGTTGGTGTGTCTGCAGCCAATGTGATTTAGGTATCCCATTTATCAGACAGTGTTTGGAGCTCTTCCATCCTACCTGTACTCGTACATTTGTTGGAGCATGTCAGGGTGCAATGGGTTCATTGGAAATGAACCAGTGTCTCAGTGCACTGAGCACTCTGTGAGGCCTTACACTGACTAAAATACTCCCTGTGGGCATTCTCCGCCTCCCTGCCACACTGCTGTCTTAGATCCTCTAGCGCCCTCTTGTGTCTCCCTTCTTCTGCTCTCATTTCTCTGACCAGCCGCTGAACTTCAGCCTTTCCAACCTGATAACAACATACAAAGGCTGAAATTACTGCTGAGCAAAGTTTTAGCACAGGCTCCGACAGGCTCATACCCCTCAGATGTTTTCACTTCTAAAGATTTCCTCTCAACGTATAGAAACTGAGTTTGATCGACAGCTCTGTCACTTGTAGGCATATTTTTGTATTTAGATAACATTGACACACTTATCATGATTTATTATTATTACAATTAATCATTAAAGTTATAAATGTGGGTAAATCCAAGCATAGCTTCACTTGTTTCATTCTTGGCAAGAGAGTGCACTACGAAGCATGTGTGGCTTTCTTTGCCTCTAACAACAGCATCAATAAATGCTGTTGTTGAAGGCAAAGAAAACCCGTGGCTCCGAAGAGATGTAGAGAATATTTTAAAAGTTTTTGCAGCAAAATGAAACACTAGTGATCCAAATAATGCAGAAAGAAAACTCCTAATCTTGTACAATTTGATTATTATTATTATATTTTACCCCTCTGTGCACTCTCAGTGACAGCTTCACTTTACAGCTCTTAAACTTTAATCATGATATTTTTGACATCATAGGCTATGCATTAAGAAGTAATAAAGTAACTTATTTATTAAATATTATCTGTGACAAAATAGACTGATCAGTTCTCTAACCTGTCTGCTATTAGCTACAACAGCACAAGACTTTACTGCAAACCTGAAGCATTATGTTGCACTAAATGGGAAATTTCTTTACACTACTTGGCTCTAAGAAAAGTCATTATTAAAACACTTGTACAAAAGCAATGTTTAAATCTGAAACAAACCCAAAGCCTCGGTGAAAACACATTTATGTATTTTCAGCATCAGCTGCCGAACGCCCTATTGCAAATTTCTGGCACCCTGCTGGATGCAATTTGCATTGCTGTTCATGAAAAAAAAGAGAAATTGATTTATGACTTTTAGATAACATGGTGCAATCCCAACGGATACAACACCGCCGCAAACTTCTGCTTAGCCAAACACAACAGACTGACAGCCAAACATGTTAACATCATATTGTAACATCTATACTGGATATAATCCAGGAAAAAGCACCCTTCCTGCCTCAAGGTGTCTTGCATAGAGGCAGCATCAACTACATCCAACAGCAAGACTGAACAAAACTGCCACATTACATGATCAAAAAAACCAAAGGAGAAAGTAAAATGTGCAGGTATAATTCTGTGTTTCTCACTTGACCAACTCTAGGAAAAGCTTTGTATCATTTCTATGATAGATGTTCATTAGTTTAAGTTCCTTTACTCATCATAAACAGCTGAACAGGTGCTCAGTCCTGTATGCTGAGGTGCTCGGACGTCACTGATGTCAGTCTTCGTGTTTCTAGCACCACCAAATTTATATAAAGTATTGAAAGTACTGAGCCTAGACTGCGTATGAAACACATGAGCACCACCACATAAACAAGATAAAGAAAGATTCGACCCAACAAGACATGATCTGCTCTTGTTAAATTTGTATTTTCAAAACTGTGAAAAGAAAAATCAAACACAGAGAGCATATTGGTGGTAAGACCATCTGTGGCGAACAAAAAGTGTCAACTTACAATGGTCTTTAAACCAAACTCTGAACATAACCTGAAAACCTACTCTGGATATGTGTTCAGCATATGTTATTATGGAGATTTAACTAGGTAGAAACACTCTATGTACCTGATAAACCCTTTAGTTTTGCTTTGTAGCCTAAAAGTTTAGGTCTAAGGAGCCAGACTGATTACAGGAAACACCTGTTGCTTGCTCCTGCTTCTGTTCGTACCTCTGCTGTTCTCTCATTCTGCTGTTTCAGATCTGCCATGTCAATCTTGAGTCTCTCATTCTCCACTGAAACATGAAAAAGATGATATGGAGTCATTTCCAGTTGATTATCACCCTATCAAAAATATATAAAAATATAAAGGTTTTACATATCAAGACATAATAAAAATTATTTAGTCCTTATTTAGTGCACATCGCAGCAAATTTCCCCACAAATCAGACCATGTAATGCTCAGAGAAACTGCAAACAACCCAGATAAGCCTTATTTTCACATTTCAAATGTTAAAGTTCGTGACATACAATCAGAAAAAGACTGAATGAGTATGGCTTGTTTGGAAGGGTTACCGGAACAACCCACATGATTTCTGGACCACTCTTTTTGGACAGACAAGACCAAAGTGAAGATGTCTGGCCATGATGCGCAGTGCCACATTTGGAGAGAACTAAACACAGCATCTCAATACAAACACCTCATACCCACTTTAAGTACAGTGGTGGAGGGTTGATGGTTTGGGCTTCCTCTCCAGCATACAGGACCAAATGTGCAGCCATCTCTGCGACAGCTAAAGTTTATCCAAAACTGGATATTGAAACAAGGCAGTGATCCTAGAAGAAAACAATTACTTCAAGTTCTTGCTACTAAAGGTTGTTCTACAAACTGCACAGGATGCACTTAGTCTTTAACACAACGTTTCTGCATTCTGGTTTAGTTCTTAAATAAATAACAACACAATATAATATGTCATTAATATGTCACATGTATATAACTCGTTTTAAGACCTGCTAAGAACTATTATATTATTATGTCCTGATATGTAAAACTTTAGAGCTGACATAGGGTACTTTTTTTTTGCTGTATATATGTGTATGTGTGTTTGATATGTTATTAGAGATACCTCTGAGGTTGCACTGCTCCTGCAGAGTCTGCTGCAGTTTGTTCACTGTGAGAAGAAGGCTATCTTTTTCTGAAAGAGGCTCAGAAACAAAGCCTACTTTCATGCTCCAAATACATATATAAAACAGAAATGAATTTAATAATTTACAGAAAAAATCCCCAAATATTTAAAATGTTTTCCTTCTGTAAAGTGAATCGTTACCAAATCCGGCTTGTTATTAATATCGGCCAGATGGTATTTTTCTATGACATATGTGCAGTTACAATGCTGGATGCTGATATGAAATGTGGCTAAAATGTCAAATAATGAGATCAACAAGTTATAACATCTCACTTCATAAAGAGGATGAACCGAGGGCCTTCACCAAGGCCAGTATAAGCTGAATAACGATTATTTTTACGTATGAATCATACATCACTAATCCAGTAGGGCCCAATGAATGCAAAACCACCAGCAGAGGGAGATGTTATTAAACTGAATGATAGGTTTTGAGTTTTAACACTCACCCTCAATTAGGCTCTTCTCCTTTGTCTGGTAAAACTTCACCAGTCTATTAGCATCCTCCAACATGATCTCCAACATGCCGTTTCTGCCATTACCTTCAGTTATGTTCTGTTTAATAAAGGTAAAGGCCAGAGAAAATACTTTATTCCATAAAGACACATATATACACATATATAATAAAACACAAACAGTCTCAAGTTTATTATAAAGTAAAATCCACATTTATTACATATGTATAAAAGCCTTCCTGTAAAAGTTCATAGATAAACTCTTAGTCTAACAAAGAGGCAAAAAATAAAAAAAATGAGAAATATAGCGGATAGCAGATGAAGTTAGCCTATTAGCAAGTTAGCTGGCTAATAGGGCAATGTAAATTACTTTACCTGTTCTAGTTGACAAAACTCCTCCAGAAATTTCTCAAGATTAACGCAGTTTAACTTTGTCATATTTTAAGCCCGAGAGCAAGTCAGTATAGTATTTTCTTTATTATCTTCCTCATAAGTGATCTTAACATGACGCTAACAAAGACCCCAGCTCGTTTGGGCATACAGCTAGCTTACTAGCAGTGAAGCCGTTTCTCTGCAGTGTTAAGATGATTTAATATTTAGTTTTAAAAAAAAAATATTTGCAGTTTATATAAATTTCACATAAATTATTACCTTTAAGTGAAAAAAAACTGTATATGGTGACAGTTGTTACCATGTTATATTTTTTTTATTATTATAATTAAAAATAAATATATTATGACTTGTCCCCAATTTAGAATTTTGTTGATATTTTACAATTTTGACTTACTCAGAAGTAACCCAAAAATCAAGATACTTAGTAGGTTGTGGGTTTTTACCAATGGCTGTAGAGTCACTGGTTTTTACATAAATAACGCAGAAAAACAAAAGGCATTTTAGTTTATTAAGACACAAAGTCAAAATCAGATTTTTTATTTCATTTATTTGACAATATTTTTAGACTATTGCAATAACCATACAAATTAACACTGTTCATATACCTTCAGCTTTTACTTTGTATCAAATGCATATAAGCCAACCTGAAATAACAAAAACAAAAGAATCAATGCACTATAAACACAAATACTCACTGAGCAAAATAATTTCCGTTCATATCGTTTCGGCTTTAGCTCTCAAAACTTTTCACAGTTTTTAAGAACACAATATGTGATAATATTAAAATTAAACTAGCATCTTACATTGAGCTCCTGTTTATCCTGTCACACACAAATCATGCTTTATTATTCTTTTTTAGGAATCAATATGTTGACATACACTGAGCATTTTGAAAAGCACAGAACTGAATGCATTGAGTTTGCATTGAGGCAAAGTTGATCTGACAGATAAAAAAAATGTCATTCAAAAAAAAAAAAAAAAGCAAAAACAAGGTTATTTATTTGTTTCTTTTCAAATATTGTCTTTTCATATATACAATATGCACAAGGACATGGTGCCTTTAATATTAATACTGATTAAAATGTGAATCTGTAGCATAGAAGGTGTTGCTCGTTGTAAAAATATTGCAGGGAATTGTACACCTGCAATCCACTTTTGTCCTTGTTTGGCTTACAGCACCAAATGACAAAACATTAGCAAAGATTTTAACAAATAGGACCACCAGGGATGAAAGGAAATCAAAATTTTTACTAAATCTTATAAATGCAAATAAAATAAATAAATGTATACTGGATGGTGCACTTCATAAGCAATCAATATTTACTTTTGATTTTATTCAGGGGATATTCTGACTCCTAGTGGTCAAAAACTGGTTAATACGGCTTTAACAAAGGTCGTTAGTTAAGTTGTTGCAGAGCTGGTTTTCGACTGCAGCAGTTTTTGGCTCGAGCTTTCCCTTTTAATGCTTCCCTTTCCCACAATCAGA